>NC_133663.1:108412602-108553784 GCF_037893015.1 Macrotis lagotis | reverse complement strand
TGATAATATTGTTTTAACTGACACAAAACAAACATGAAAAATATTATTTTGCTAAGTATTATTTCCTGTTATTTATATAAAGAATGTTTTAATGTTATTATTACTATTTATACTGAGTATGACACAACTGTGTTACATAGTTATATTATACAGTAATGCTGAATGGAACATTTTTATGACCACCTATTTGGTTTTATTAGAAATAAATGCAAACTATGATCTATGTTGTTTATATTCCACTACATAAGTTATTGTTATAATTATTTCAGATAAGCAATTAAACTCATATCATCTGCAGCCATGTAATATAATGGGGAGCACTGATACTGAAGTTAGTAAGACATGAGATCAATTATGACTACAGGTACTTATTAACTTTATAAGCTAATACAATCAATCTATTTTTGTTTTCTCATCTGTATAATGGAAATAATAACTGCCTCAATCACAGAGTTTTATGATGATCAAATGAGAAAATACTTGAAAAGAACTTAGCAATCTGAATAAAATAATGTGTTTTTTTGTGGTTACTTCATTAATTTCTTTTTTTTGCTATAACTAACTTTTCTTATAAGATATAAAATAATAATTAATAACCTTACTTTATCCCTAATAATCCTGGAAAAGTCTTTATTGCCTTCAGTAAAGATAGTGCTGGTTCTTATTATTGTTTAATACATTAAATAAAGGTCTACTTAACTAGCATAGGATTTATACTATGATTTTAATATTTCTTGCATGAATTTTTGTACAGTCAAAATATTTATGCTCCATGTTATTTTAATATTTTGGTATTGAGATAAAAGAATAACCAAATGCATATTCTCTCATAAATATAAACCATCAGTGAGAATAGTAAGTGAAGTTATCATTATTAGAAGCTCCCTATATTGTGGGATCATTTTTGTCTTCTTGTAGAATGGGATACAATTTTAAATCCTTAAGAATCTGAGAATTAGCTTGTTAGCCTTTTACATTCTGTTTTCAAAAATATGTTTTGTCTAGCAACTACTTCTTTAATTGTTCTCTCTAGTTTGAAGAGGATCTAAATTTTTGTTATTTTTTTGATAATAGTCAAAAATATTGATGCTTAAAAAAGACATTAAGTAGCCCTTTGCCAAACTTGCTGAAACCATGTTTCATGGACTCATGAAACACCTGAAGCACTTCTCCACATTGAAGCACTGGATACTGGACAAACTGACAGGTGTGTTTTTTGCCAGACCATCCACACACACCCACAAGCTGAGAGAGTGTCTCCCACTCATCATCTTCCTCTGCATCTGGTTCAATTATGCCCTGACAAAAGATGAAGATCTGTATGCAGCAGTTTACTAAAATTGATGGCAAGGTTCACATGGACCCAACCTACCCTGTTGATTTCATGGATTTCATCAGCATTGAGAAGATGGGCGAGCATTTCTTCTTGGCTCATGTCACCAAGGATCATTTAACTATTCATTGCATTACAAGTGGAGAGGCAAAGTTAAAACTGTACAAAATGAGAAAGACATTTGTAGTTGCCAAAATCATTCCCTATATGCACCATGATGCCTGCACCTTATGTTATCCAGATCCAATCATCAAAGTGAATTATTCTATTCAGATGGATCTTGAGACAGGAAAGATCATGGATTCATCAATTTTGATTCTGGGAATATATATATATATATATATATATATATGCATATATATGGTGTCTGCAAAGCTAACTTGGGTCGAATTAGTGAGATCACCATCAGGGAGAAACATCCAGATTCCTTTGATATGGTGCATATGAAGGATGCCAATTGTAACAGCTTTGCCACCAGGCTTTCCAATATTTTTGCTATTGGCAAAAAATAACAAGATTTGGATCTTTCTGCCCCATGCACAGGAACTGGCCTCATCATTTTCAAAGAGAGAGACAAGAGGTTGGCAGTCAAAAGTGCAATGGGCGAAAGTTGGCACATTATAACATGTTTTCTCTGGCCATATAAAGACTTGTACAGTGAAAAAAAATAAACAAACAAACATCAAATATATTGACATAACATGATCATACACTTCCAGACACAGAAACAGAACAGAAGTAGACCATAAATGTGCATGTTAATTGTAGCAATATTGGTAAATTTAAAATGTTGGTGCATTTTTTTTCTGTAGAGCCCTCTCACATTTCCCTCAGAAAGATGAACACATTCGACTTATTTCATAGAAAGATAACTTCCTCTTTTCTTTCCAAAATACCAGCTTGCCAAGCTGCATGGGAAAAAAAAGCCTATTCATATGATAGAAATGATAAAAAAAAATAATCTGATGGTTTTCACGTTTAGGATATCTACAGAACAAGTAAAACACTTTTTTGGGTTTGTTATTTTTTTAATCAAATGTATACTTTATCAGTAGAGAAATCAGATATAATACACACACACACACACACACACACACACACACACACACACACACACACACAAACAAGAGCTGACTATAGGATCCAAGGGGTAAGAAAGAGGACAAATGAGTATTTATACTGGATTTCTATCTTCTAAGCTAAGAACATGCTTTTTTTTTTTTTTTTTGCAAATATTGTCCTTTTTGGCAGATAACATTTTTATTCCTCTTTTACTATTAAAATAACTGAGGCAAGGTTAAGTGACTTACCTGGTAACACATGGCTACTAATTGTCTGAGGATAGATTTGAACTTCCATCTAAAATCTAGGACCAGAGATCTATCTATCCACTCCTTCACCATTTGTTTTTGTATTACAAAACCTCTGGTGTTTTCTTTTGGTATTTTTCATGTTTCTTTCACTGGGCCTGTTGCTTCATGTTTATCGTGTCTCAATTGGTTATTTTCTTCCACTTGTCATCAATTGAACTTTATGACAGATGACAACTTATGTACATAAAGTTTTAATTCAAGGCTAGTCAATTTTGGTGATCCCATGAGTTCCGTAGCCTCTGCTGGGTTCCCGGAGACTACTGAGAAAATAATCTATACTGGGAATTATTTTAGATGATACTTCTGTTAGTATTTGGAATGTAATCTCTGAGAGAAATTGTTCTTGATACCATTTTCTGGGTTTTATTTCCTAAAGGATACTCCTATTTGGATATAGTTCTCAGAGTCTCTCCCAGATAGATGGGATAAGAGAGATTTAGTTATAGTCACCACACCCAGTTAATAAAAATATAGTTAAAGTTCCCTCTAGGCAAAGATTAAGTATTTTCTTTTGAAGTTCTATGTCTAGGCAAAAATCCAACTATCTCTTAAAGACAGGAATGTCACATAAGTTTAGACAGTTCCAAGATTTTTTCTGTTGTGATATATAAATTAATTTCAACCAGAAGATAAGGTAAGCTAAGGAAGTATGATCATTATTCTCTGTCTGGCTAACCTGTATTCCTGCCTTAATTATTATGACTATCAAAACCTCAAAGAGATAATATAAACTTTCACTTCAGTAAGTCATAATAGACTAATTATGAAAAATAGAAATTATGATATTGTTCTATTTATTTACATATTAATCAAACATCCAATTATTCACATAAAAATATATCAGGTCTACAATATACATGTTTTTGAGGAAAAAAAGAGGAAAAAAGGAAGGAAAGAAGGAAGAAGATAAAGGAAGAAAACAATAATTTATTAAATACCTTATATATACCAATTACCAAACTAAGCCACTATAGATGTATTATTTAATTTGATTCTCACTACACTCTTTTGAGGTGGACTTTTATCCTCTTTTCATGTTGAAAGAATTAAGGAAGCAGATATTAAGGAACTTATACAAGGCACCCAGATAGTAAGTGTCTACAGTTAGATTATAGTTCCTGTTTTCCTAACTCTACAGGCACATTCATCTATCCCTCATGCCACTTACTTATTCTAAAGATTAAAAAGAAAGTCATGATGGAGGTCAAGATGGCAAAAAAGAAGTCAGGAAGTAACCTTGAGCTATCCCAGATTCCCAAATAAAACAACATTAAATAAATCCTGGAAATGGTTTCTGGAGCAACAGAATCTACAAAAAAAGGCAGAAGGGAGTAATTTTCCAACTTAATTTTCTTCTTTCAGGAAAAGTTTGTTTCACTTTGCTGAGGGGAAAACAACAGACTAGAGCAGGAAGGATGAGGGGAAGCCAGCAGGGGACATTGAGCCACAGCACAGTTTCACATGGAGGCACCTTGGTCCTAGCTCAGTAGTCCAGCAGGACAGAAGCCCAACTAGGAGGATTCCTGTCCCAACACAGAAGCATAAATGTGAGCCAGGAACAGCAGAACAACAGACATAATTAGGTTGGGCATTCCCAGCTCATTGAGGAAGTTGCTAACACCTGAGGCCTGGTGTGGAAGATTACTTACCCCTGTCTTTGGAATAAGAAGTTTAGGATAGTGTTTTTTGGTGCCCAACAGGCAGAGCTCAAGTTTAAAAAATAAGCCAATGAACAGACAAAATACCCTGAGCAGAACTCATGCAGGTTCTGTCATCTCCCTGTAGACTCAGATTTCCCTTTTTTTTTTTTTATTAGATGGGCTAGTCCTAAGATGGCAGTATGAAACTAGGAAGCTTCTGGAGCTTTTTCAAAACTAAGTTTAATAAACCAGACACTAAAGATACAGATTCCATGACAGGGTTGGGGTGGGGGAGCTAACCAAGTTCTCAAATCAAGACATTGGGCAGAAACTTGAGTAAAGGTCTGTCACACCTAGGTAAAAGAGTAGTATACCCCAGTAAAGGTGGGAGAGCTGGAAAACTAGTGGGAGGCTCTTACCTATAATGAAGATCAGATAAGGCTCAGGATACCAGCATTGCGGTAGACCAGTAGTGAAGGTACCAACCACAGCACAGAAGATAATCTTGGAGTCCTGAGAATGGTGACAAAATAGAAGAAATTGAATCTGAGAACAAACTGCTGCATAGGCAACACCATAGGCTAAGTGGTAAGTCAGAGCCCAGATCCTGGACCCAGCACAATAAACTTAGGACTGCACTCTCTGTGTCCTAGAAGTAGAACTCAACTATCAAAATGAGAAAAAACAAAACTAGTCAAAAAAAAAAATAAACAGGAGCCCTAAATGCTATTATTCTGTTGGCATGACAAAAAATCCATCTCAAAAAAGGCAAGCAGTGACAAAATACCTACCTGTGAAGCCCCAAAGGAGTTTATGAATTGATCTCAAATCCAAAAATACCTCTTGAAAGAGCTTTACAATGATTTTAAAAACCAAACAAGAGATAAAGCAGAAAAATGGAGAAAAGAAATGAGATTAATGGAGAATTATGAAAAATCTGACAGAATAAATCAACCCCTTTAAAAGTAAAATTGATCAAGTTGAAAAGGAAAATTGCTCCTGGAAAAAGTCAAAATGACCAAATGGAAAAGGAAACATAAAAGCTAACTGAAGAAAATAAAACCCACCAAAGAATTGTACAAATGGAAACTAATCACTCTCTGAGAACCCAAAATTCCATCAAACAAAACCAAAAGCCTGAAAAAATAGAAAAAAATGTAAAGTACCTTATAGGAGAAACAACTGACCTGGAAAATAGATCCAGGAAAGAAAATTTGTAAGTTATTTGTCTCTCTGAAATTTAAGATTAAAAAAATAAGAGCCTGTAAAATGCCATTAAATAAACTATAATGGAAAATTGCCCTAATATCTAAGACGATAACAAAATGATCCTTGAAAGAACCTACCAATCACTTCCGGAATTAAGTCCTGGATTTAGAACTCTATGAAATATTGTAGAAAAATTTCAGAATTTTTCTAGTAGGCATGCATAAAGAAGTAATTTAAATACCAAAGAACCTCAGTCAGGATTAAACAAAATTTATCACTTTCAAAATTAATGGATTGGAGGGCCTGGAATTCGATATTATAGAGGGCAAAAGACCTTGCATGGGTAACAAGAATCAACTACTCTGCAAAATTCAGCATATGTTTCAAGGAAAATGATGGATTTTCAATAAAATAGAGGTCTTTAAATCTTATCTTAAAAAAGACATAATAGAAAATTTGATCTTCAAATACAAGACTCAAGAAATACACAAAAAAGTTAAAGGAAAAGAGGGGAATGTTAGTTAAAAACCTAAAACTGTTTTACATCCCTTCCCAGGAAGACAATACTTGCAACTCTTTAGAGTAATATTTTTCTTAGATTAATTCAAAGAAGCATTCTTAGAGAGAAAGAGAGAGAGAGAGAGAGAGAGAGAGAGAGAGAGAGAGAAAGAGAGAGAGAGAGAGAGAGAGTATATATATATATATATATATATATATATATATTGATAATGAATGTGATGCTTTAGCTAATAACTTAGCTCATGAAGATTATATTTCTATAGAGGGCACTGGGAAAGAGCATGTGGTATAAACTGATTATAATTTGATTATGTTTATGACTATTGAGAATGGTATTTCTAATGGAACAGTTGAGGGGAAGGTACTTGGATGGAAACTGAGAGTTTGAACTGATTATAAAGTAATGATGCTTAAAAATCAATCAATACACATTTGAATATAAAAGGAATATATCTTTATAAAGGCTGTGAGTACAAGACAGGTATAAAACAATTTATATATGAAAAGAAGGCCTGGCATTAGAGGATAAATAAAATAACACCACTTGAAGAGGTGTAAATACCTATTACAGTACAGGAAAATAAGGGAGATTGTGAGAACTGTGTAAATTTTACTCACAACAGGTTTTACCCAAAGAGGGAATAACACACATTGTCAACTGAGTTTAACCTGCGCTATTGAGGGGGGAGAGCAGGGGAGGGAAAGGAAGAAGCAGAAAGAAAAGGGAAGAAGGGACTGATAAAAGGGAAGGTGAAGGTAAAAGTAAAGGAAAAGTTAAGTTGAAAGTTAAAGAAGTAAAATAGGAAAGGGAGAAGGAAAGGAAGAGAGGACTAGAAGGGAGCGTTGAACAACAGACAGCAGACAGATATCAAACACTGGTGAGGAAGAATAAGGAAAGGAAAAAAGAAAAATACAGATAGGGAAAAATAGTATGGAGGGAAATATAGAATTAGGAATCATATTTCAATGTGGATGAACTCTCTCATAAAATGGAAGTTGATAGCAAAGTGGATTCAGAACTAGAACTGTAAAATATGTAATTTATAAGAAACATTTCAAGCAGAGAGAAATACATGGAGTAAAAGTTTTAACCAGGAACAGAGTATATTAAGCTTAAGGTGAAGAACAAAAATGAAGTAGCACTCCTGATCTTAGATAAAGATAAAGCAAAAACAATTTGCCTTAAAATGGTATAGGAAGTTACATCTTCCTAAAAGGTACCATAAGCAATTAATTAATATCAATTTTAAACATATTTTCCCCAATTATCATAGTATCCAAATTCTTAGAGGAGTAACTAAATGATTTATGGAGACATAGAAAATACAACTATATTAGTGAGCAATCTCAATTTCCTCTCTCTCTCTCAGAATTAGATACTTCTAACCACAAAATGCAGAAGAAGGAAGGTAAGAAGATGAATAGAATTTTAGCAAAGGTAGATATCGTAGACATCTGGAGATAACTGAATGGGGATAGAAATAAAGACACAATTTTTGTCAGTGGTACAAGGCACCTACACAGAAATTGACCATGTATCAGGGCATCAAAAACCTCACAATCAAATGCAGAAAAGGCAGAAATATCAACTGCATTTTTTCTGTTCATGATACACTAAAAATTGCATGCAATAAAAGGTCATGGAAAGATACATTAAAATTAATTAGAAATTAAATGATTAATTTTATAGAATGAGTGGATAAAACACAAAAATAATCCATGGTTCAAACATAAAAATAATTAATAATTTCATCCAAGACAAAGACAACAATGAGACATGGATCTCAAAAATTGTAGAATGCAGCTAAAATAGTAATTAGGAGTAATATTATATCTCTAAATGCTTATAAGAATAAAATAGTTTTAGAAACTGGCCCTGCAGTCAGGAGGATCTGAATTCAAATTTGACCTCAGACACTTGATCCTTGCTTAGCTGTGTGACCTTGTAAAAGTCACTTACCTCATTCTCATGCAATAACCAAAAAAAAAAAAAGAAGAGAGAGTTACAAAAAAGAAAAGTAAGGGGAGAGCAATGAATTTGGCATGCAACTAAAAAAAAACTAGAAAAAAATTAAAAATTCTCAGTTATATACCAAATTAGAAATTCTGAATATCAAGGAAGAAATTGATGAAATACGAAAGAAGAAAAGTATTGAAATGTTAAATAAATGAAAAAGTTCAACTCATCACCACCAATGAGGCAGAAACAAAAATAACAATTCCAAGCTGTTTTTCTCAGTTGTATGACAAGAAACATGACTATATAAGGGAAATGAAAAAATATTTAGAAAAATATAAATTAGTCAGATTAACATATGAGGAAAGAGAATATTAAAATGTCCCCACTTAAGAAAAAAATTGAAGAATCAATAAACTACTTAAGAAAACATCTCCAGAATCACATTGATTTGCAGCTTAAAGACTAATTCCTGTTCTATATTAACTATTCAGGAAAAACATGTAAAAGGAAGAGTTCTGCCAAATTTATTTTTATCACACCAACATTGTGCTGCTACCTAAACCAGGAAGAACCAAAATAGTCAGAAAGTCATAGACCAATGTCACTAATGAATATCAATGAAAAATTTTATGTTATTTGTTTCCTTAAAATTATATCATCCCTTCATACTGTTGTTATACACCCTAACTTTTCATCATGTATTATCATTATAGTAATAATGTAAAGATTACAAAAGATTATTACTAGGATAATATATGATGATAAAGTAGGGTTTATACCAAATATGCAGGATTGATATAATATTAGGAAAATGATTAACATAATTGACCATATCTACAAAAAAAGCTAAATCATATGTCATTTCAATATTTGATGAAAAAGACTGAAAAAATTAATAACAAAACACAAGAGATCCTAAAATTAAATTGAGTTTTCCTTAAAATGATAAACAATATCAGGGCGGCTAGGTTGCTCAGTGGATAGAGAACCAGCCCTGGATTCAGAAGTACCTGAGTTCAAATCCAGCCTCAGACATTTAGTAATTACCTAACTGTGTGGCCTTGGGCAAGCCACTTAACCCCGTTTGCCTTCCAAAAAAATCTAAAAACAAATGATAAACAATATCTATCTATTTAAAACTATCAACAAGCACTATATGTAATGGGGATAAACAAAGAAAAACTTTGAAAAATCATCGGTGGTGAGAGGAAGTCAATTATTCCTACTATTTTTCAATATTGTATTAGAAATTGTATCTTTATAATAAAAAGAGAAAAAAGAATTTGAAGAAATTACAACATGCAGTGAGGAAACAAAATGTTTACTTTTTGCAGGTGACAGGATGGTATACATAAAGTCCTAGAAAATCAATGAAAATTACTTGGAACTAGTAACAAAATAGCAGCAAAATTAAATAAACCCACATAAATCATGAACATTCTATATATTACCACAAAAGCCCAAGGGCAAGAGATAGAAAGAAAAATTCCATTTTAAGTAATTGTAAACCTCCAAAGACAAACCCAGAATCTAAATGAACATGGTTACAAAATATTTTGATGCAAATAAAGTCATATTTAAACAATTATAAAAATTATCCATGGTTAGGCTAAGCTAATGTGATATAATTTGAAATTCCACACAATTTAAATAACTTATTCAGTACCATATCAATTAAATTCCCAAAGTGCTATTTTACAAAGCTGTAAAAAGTAGTCTCAAAATTGATCTAGGTCAACAAAATATTAAGAATATCAAAAGAATTAACCAAAATTGTAAAGGAAGATGGACTATATGTACCAGATCTAAAATGATATTATAAAGTGGCAGATATGAAAATTGTCTGACATTGGCTAAGAAATAGAGAAGGGATTCAGTGGAAAAGATTAGGTACAAAAGAAACAATAGTAAATGACTAGAATAATCTAATGTTTGAAAACTCAAAGACAATAGCTTCTGAGTTAAGAACTCACTATGTGTCAAAACTACTGGGAAAACTGGAAAATGGCATGGCAAAAAGGAAGCATAGACCCACATTTCACAACCTATACAAAGATGAGGCCAAAATAAATACAGAACATAGACATAAAAGGTGATTCCTAGATGAATTAAGAGAAGAAGTAATACCATATCTTTCATATCTATGGAGAGGGGAGAATTTATAATTAAACAAAAGATAGACATTATAAATTATAAAATGGATGATTTCGACTGTATCAAATTAAAGAGTTTTTACATAAATAAAACCCAAGCAGGAAAGAATAGAATGCATGCAGAAAACATGAAAACAATTTTCACAGCCAGTTTTTTTTAGGAAAAATTGACTCATTTTGAAATTTATAGAAAAATGAATGAAATTTATAAGATTACACATCATTCTGCAATTGATAAATGGTCAATGGGTATGGATAAGCAATTTTCAAATGAAGAATTTAAAGTTATGCAATCACAAAAAATGCTTCAAATCATTATTGATTAGAGAACTGGAAATTAAAACATCTTTGTGGTACTATCTCAAAGTTATTAGATTGGCTAAAATAACTAAAAAGGAAAATGTTCAATGCTGGAAAGGTTATAGAAAAATTGGAAAAGTAATGCACTCTTGGTGGAGTTGTAAACTGATCTAACCATTCTAGAGAGCAATTTGAAACTGCCCAAAAAGCAAGAAAACTGATCATAACCTTTGACCCAGTCATACCAATACTAGTTCTATATCTCAAAGGAATTATAAAAAACTGGAAAAGACCCACATGTACAAAAATGTCTATAAGCAGTTCTTTTTGCAGTGATAAATAATTTGAAATTGACAGAATTCCCATCTATTGACAAATTGATGAATAATTTATGGCATATGGATTTTATGAAATTTTACTGTTCTGTAAGAATTTATGAGCAGCAATTTAGAAAAACATAGACATACCAGATGAATGGATGTTGAGTAGAATGAGCAGAACCAAGTAAACATTACAGACACTATGAGTGACATTGTGAGATTATCAATTATGATGAATGCATCTCCTCTCAGCAGTTCAGTGATTTGTTATGAAAAATGCAATCCACATCCAGGGGAAAAAAAACACAGAATCTGAGTGCAAGTAAATCATTCCATGTTCACTTTTTAAAACTATTTTTATGTCTTTTTTCTTTTATTCTCATAGATTTTTTTTCCCTCTTACTTCTAACTCCTTTTTCACAACATGATGAATGTGGAAATATGTTAAACACAATTGTACTTGGACAACTTTTGCTACATTGTTAGCATGTCATGAGGATGGGTGTGAGGGAAGGGAGGGTGGTAGAAAACTGAGGAGCTCATAGACTTGCAAATGGATGAATGCTGAAACTATGTTTACATGCAATTGAAAGAAATGTAAAATAATAAAGAATGTTAAAAAAATTCTGGTCTTAGTAATATACTATGGTGATAGGAAAGATCTAAAAGCCACTTAAGAAGAAGAAAGCAGTGGCAAATTGAATTCATGTGAAGGTTCAAAGAAAAATATGAACTAGTCAGATGACCAAAAGATTCTCTAGAAAAAAACTCAAAAAAAGTTTTTTTTTTAGTAATCAGATAAGAGACGTAGAAGAAAAATTAGGAAACCAAATGGAAGGTAAGCAGGAAAATTATGGGAAAAGGCTCAATGGTCTGGGAAAGGAACCACAAAATTTGAATTAGGGAAACAGCTCCTTAAAATGGTCAAATGGAAAAGGAGATATAAAAGCTAAATGACAAAAATGAGTCTTTAAAAATTATAATTAGGGAGACTTCTGGTCAAGAAAGTAGAAAGAAGTCAGGCACAATTTTAAACTCTCCTGGTTTTCCTTCAGAACTAACATGAAAAGTCTCTTAAAAGATTTTGGATCCACAGATCCCAGAAAAGAACAGAGAGGAACATCTTCCAGCAATGTCTGTCAAAGAGGGAGTGTGAGATTTCCAGGGCAGAGAGCAGAGACCCAACCCAGGATAGGCACAGGTTGACCTGAAAACTGCCTTGTGCCATTTAGGCAAAAGGGAGAACTCTAGCACCTGTCCACCAATCCAGCCAGCCTGACTAGTCTGGAAGATCCAGGTCACCTTGTTTCCAGTTGAGTGAACCCCACCCCAATACTTCTGCCTCCCACCCCACCCCCTTCCTAGGGGAAGACTTGACTTTCTCCAATGAAGCACAGAAATAGACCCAAGTATTTGCATCTTGCTCCAAATCCCAAGTGTGGGTAACTGATCTAGATGAGAACTGATTATTCAGACAGAGCCTCTAACCTTTCTGTTCTGAGGGCTCAAACCATATTGTGAGATTTAGCTTCAGGCCTAGGGAATGGACCATAGACCCAAGCAACACAAACAATTCAGAGAAAGTTTCTGGCATTCCTGACCCCACTGAGTGACCCCCTGGAGTTCTTAACCCCAGTGAGCAAGACCTCTAAGGATCTGAACACTGAGGATCTGTAAACAAACTGACAATACAAGACCCAAGGGCAAGGGACCAAAATGAAGATAGATCAGTGCAAAGGGTGGTTCATTGAATGTTACCTTGAAGACAAAGAGCTCAGAAAGGAAGACAGAAGTGGTGAAGCTTCTGAGAAGAATATGAATTGGTTTCTAACCCAGAAACTCTTCTAAGCAGAGAATCAGAAAGGAATTTAAAAACCAAACGGAAAATTTTGCAAAAGAAATGCAAGAGAAAATTAACATCTGACAACAAGAAAATAAATCATTTAAAAATACATTTCCAGGGGCAGCTAGGTGGCACAGTGGATGGGGCAGCTAGCTGGCACAGTGGATAGTGCACTGGCCCTGTAGTCAGGAGTATCTGAGCTCAAATCCAGCCTCAGATACTTAATGATTACCTAGCTGTATGACTTTGGGCAAACCACTTAACCCCATTGCCTTGCAAAAACTAAAGAAAAATACAATTCAATAAGTACCAAAAGAAAATGATTCTCTCAAAAAACACAGTTGGGAAAATGTAAAAATTACTAATGTCTTCAAAATGAAATTGACCAAGTGGAAAAGGAGATGCAAAAAGCAAATGAAGAAAATACTTCTGTCAAAAAAAAGGTTAGAATTTGTGAAAACTAATGACTTCAGGAGACACCAAGCTTATGTTAAACAAAATAAAAAATAATAGAAGAAAATGCAAAATAGTACATTGACAAAATAATTGACCTTAAAAATAGATCCAGGACAGACAATTTAAGAATTATAGAACTACTTTAAAACCTTGAAGAATAAAAATGCCTGCACTTCATACCTCATTATATAGTTAAGGAGAACTGCCCTGATATCCTGGAACCAGAGGATAAAATAGTCATTGGAAAAATGTATCAATCCCTTCCTGAATGGGATCTCAAAAAAAGAAATAACAACAAGGAATACTGTGCCAAAACACTAGACTGATCTGATCAAGGAAAAATTAGAATTAGGCTACTAATGGAATTTACTAACTCTATGAGACATCAAAAATAAAAGGAAATAAATTTTCAAAAAAAAAAGGAAAAAATAGAGGAAAATGCAGAAAAACAACTCACCTTGAAAACAGATCAATGATAATTTAAGATTTAATACATGACTGAAAATCATGATCAAAAAAGAAAACATTTTTATGTAATAAGGATAAGCTATAAGTATCCCCAATAAGATCAGAAGTGAAACAAGGCTGTACATTTTAATGACCATTATTCAATTAAAGGTCAGATTTGAGTCTAATAGAACAAAAATATTAAATGAATTAGAATAGACAATGAGAAAAAAACTCACTCTTTAAAGAGGATATTATGACATAATTAGAACATCATAGAGAATCAACTAAAAACAACTTAAAAATTTAACTACTTTAGCAATTGTTTAGGATAAAAAAATAAACACATAAGAATCATCAACATTTCCCAAAGTTATAATTCTATTCAGGGTAAAAAAAGTAGTAAGTTCTTTATATGAGTACCTGGGGATAAATCTCACTTCTTAACATTTAAGAAATATGTATATTGCTTAAATGCTAAGAAGTGAGATAAACCTCTAAGGAGGATATGTATATACATATACACATCCTCCCTAGACCCCAGTTTCATTACCAATTGCAGACATTGACATGTGGTTTGCAGATTCTAACCCTAAATCCAAGGAAGGATTTAGCATATGAGGAACTCCAATGTCAGACTGCAGAATTTGTAATCATCCTGAAATATATATTTCAAGTAATGCTTAACATGTAAAAATGAATTTGATGGCTTAGCACAGCTCCCCCCCCACTTAATTACAATTCATATCTTTGTTATGGCATAACCTTCCTGATATCACAATTTTCTTCAACAATTAAAGGACAAACATCATCATCATAGTATTTCACTATTCACAAATTCACATATATTTCATTTAAAGTTCCATCCTTTGAAATGGGAAAGATAAATATATTGTCCCTGATTCACACATGAGGAAGTATAGTCAAAGAGTTATAAAGGCATTTTCTTGAGATTCTACAGCTAGTAAGTAGCATAGGACTGAAATTAAGGTTACCAATTTCCATATTCATGTGTACTCCAAATAATCATTTAAGTAATTGGAACTTCTTTAAAACTTTTGAACAGTAAAGAGACATTATGTAATCAGTGTTTTACAACTAGTCTATTAGAGGGGGCTGGGGCAAAAATGGTGGTATGAGAAGAGCCTCCTAGGAGCTCTCTCAAAAATGTTCTAGAAGTCTTGAAATTATTGTCCTAACTAAAATCTTGAGAGACAGAACATATAGAAAGATCCAGGGAGGCGATTCTCCAGTCCAAGGTAGCGTTGGAAAAACTCTGTTCCATGGGGAAGGAGGGGGCAGCAGCACAACCAGGATTATCTCACCTGAGTGAAGGAGCTCCAGTCTTCCCAGAACAGTCCACTGGGTACCTAGATGCCTGGGTCATGAGGAGTTCTGACTTGGCAACAGAAGCAGTCTTCTGACCTGGTAAACCAGGGAACACAAAGCAAAACTTCAAAGATCAGTGGGGAAACTTCTTCCACTGAGTAGAGGACAGCCTGTTCCTCATTGCAGACAAAGCCCTCAACATAGCTTTGACACTCAGGGAAGACCAGATTCAAGGAAATAGAAGCAGGCACAAAGAGCAGCCCAACAGAAAGCAACCTGGCAGCTGTGACCAGAGTGCTAAGCCCACAGAAAGAAAAAGGTTGTGGGGAGAGTTTTGAGGTCTCTCCTCTGGCCCTGGGACAGGACTCTTGTGCTTTGTCCATATTCAGAAGCTGATTGCAGTCTATGAGCTCCCAATTGCCATGCACAGAACAGAACACAGGCAGGAAAGCAGTCAGAGACTCACACACTGAGGTCCTTGTGGGGGTATCCCAAAAATACTCTAAAGCTAGGAAAGAAGCATCCCAAACCAGGCATAGGCTGGGGAAATGAGTAAATAGGAAAAAAAGGAACCTGACCATAGAAAATTACTTTGGTCCCATGGAGGATCAAAACACACAATCAGAAGATGAGAAAGTTCCAATTTCTGCATCTAAATCTTCCAGGAAATATAAAAATTGGTCTAGGGCTATTTCAGTTCTCAAAAAAGATTTTGAAAATCAAGTGAGGGGGGTGGCTAGGTGGCACAATGGATAGAGCACTGGCCCTGGAGTCAGGAGTACCTGAGTTCAAATCCAACCTCAGATACTTAATAATTTCCTAGCTGTGTGGTCTTGCACAAGCCATTTGACCCCCATTTACCTTGGAAAAAAAAGAAAAGAAAAATCAAGTGAGGGAGATAGAGGAAAATTTGAGAAGAGAATTGAGGGCGATGCAAGATAAACATGAAAACCAAGGCTGTTGTTTGGCTAAGGAGATCCAAAAATATACTGAAGGAAATAACATACTAAGAACCAGTTTAGGTCAAATGGAAAAAACAGTTCAAAAAATTAATGAGGAGAAAAATAACTTAAAAATCAGAATTGGCCAGATTTTAAAAGAAGATAAGAAAGCTCTCTGAAGAAAACAAATCCTTCTAATCTAAAATGGAGCTAAAGGAAGCTGATGACTTTGTGAGGAATCAAGATACAATAAAACTATCTGAAGAATGAAAAACTAGAAGAAAACATGAAATGTCCTATTGAAAAAACAACATATCTGGAAAACAGATCCAGAAGAAATAATTTTAAAATTATTGGGATACCTGAAAGTCATGATCAGGGAAAAGAGCCTTGAATTCATTTTGAAAGAATTTCTACAGGAAATTGTACTGTTATACTAGAAACAGAGGGTAAAATAGAAATTGAGAGAATCCACTGATCTCCTGCTGAAAAAGATCCAAAGAAAAATAACTCCCAGGAATATTATAGCCAGGTTCCAGAACTCCCAAGTCAAAGAGAAAATACTACAAGCAGCCAGAACAGAACAATTCAAACATTGTGGTTCATAGTCAGGATTACCTATGACTTGGCAGCATTCACATTAAGGGCTTGTAGAGCTTGGAATATCATATTCTGAAAAGCAAAAGAACTTGGGATGCAACCGATAATCAACTACCCAGCAAAACTGAACATCCTATTCCAGGGGAAAAGATGGATTTTCAATGAAGCAGGGAAATTTCAGATGTTCCTGTTGAAATGAACAGAGCTGAACAGAAAGTTTGATCTTCATATACAGGACTCAGGTGAAGCATAGAGAGTGGATGAGAAGGGTAAATTATGAGGAACTTAATGATGATGAACTGCATGTATTCCTTTATGAAAAGATGGTAATAATACTCACATTTATTAGAGCAGATAGAAAGAGCTTTTATAGTTGAGACAGAGGAGAAAAACAAATTTGAAGATATATTATAAAACTGGAGTCAATGGATGAAAAGGAAATGTACTGGGAGAAAGGAAAGAAGAGGTAGAATAGACTAAGATATTTCATGTAAAAGAGTAAAGAAATAGCTTTTGCAATGGTATGGAAGGGGGAAGGTGAGGGAGAATGAGGAAGCTGTATTTTCATCAGAAATGGTTTAGAAAGGAAGCATATGTAGTTACATATATATACTTAATAGGGTATAGAAATCTAGAAGACAAAAGGAGAGGAAAGGGGATGGGAGAAAGTGAACAAGGTAAGGGAGGGGGGACATATGGGGTAGAGAGGGTAGATCATGGGAGAGGATAGTGAGAAATAAAAATTTTCTTTTTCACTTTTTGCAAGGTGGTGGGATTGAATGGCCTGTCCATCCACCACAGAGACAGAACTGATGGTATCAGAACACAGACTGAAGCGCATTTTTTTTCTCTTTCTTTCACTTTCTCATGAGATTGTTTTTATTTTTTTGGGGGGGGGGAATGGAGGATTTTGTTTGCTATTTTAGTAATATATAAATAAATTAAAAAGTAAATTAAAAATGGGTCTATTAGCAAGATTAGATTAGAAATGAGCAAAACCTAGAAGGAAAATAGTAAGTATGTTATTGTAATTCAGGCAATGAGGAAGGAATAGAAAAATGGAGGAAAAAAAGATTTTTGTGCCTTATCTGTCTAATGGGAAAGGGGTCAATTGAAGATGACACCACAATATTGAGACTCTAAAACTAAAATGATGGTGCCTTTTATAAAGCTAGATAAATTTTGAAGATAACTGACTTGTTTGAAAAAATGAGATCTTTTTAAATGTTATGATTGATATGAAGAATGAAATAGTCAAGCAAAGATCTGAGTTGATCAATCTTAAAATGTTTTAGACATAACTATATGATTTCTTAGGTGAGAACTGCAATGAGTAAATATGTCAGGGATCTTAGCACAGAAATGATCACTGAAGTCAGATGAGATTGTTTTAGCTATGCATATTTTATTCCTTCCTTAATTTTTCTATTTATGTCTCATAATGACAGGAAGGATACTTCTAAGTTGGAGCTTATCCCAAAGAACCCTGCCAGGGTCTTCTTAGATAGAAAGACTTGTCTGTGAAAGTGAAAGCACCATTTGTTTTTTGTTTTTGTTTTTGTTTGTCAGAGGATCAGGTTAGTGAAATTCATATAATATCAATGCCACATCAGAAAGAAAATACATGCTTTTGCATCAAAAATATCTCTCATGTAACATTTCATTATTTTGTTGAAGGACTATAATCAACATTAGTTAAAGAAACATACAAAGTGACAAAATAATAATTTATCAATGTATTAAAGCAGCAATGGATGTTTCATCTTGTCTCTGAATATGAGAGAATTAGATAAGTGATCATGCATAGGCCCTTTTCAGAAACCAAAATCTTTTAGTGGCAGTATGTAAATATTAGGCCAGAATGACTCAACTTTTCAGACTTTGTTTTTACTTTAACAGGCTTCAACTATTTACAATTCAAATGACCTGCAGTTTTTCAAGATACAGGAGACATTTGGTCTCCAGAATTGGTCCAATATACTATTATAATTACCACTTAAAAGATTTAGGACTTTTTTAGGGATGAAGTGGGGAGATTTAATGATCATATGTTAATTTCCAATTAGTAAACATCTTGCAATTAAAATAAAGGGACAATTGCATTTCATTAAAAAGCCTGTCTATGCCTTAAAACATACATAGGATCTTTAATCAAAGTAACACATGTCAGTTCTCAAATGATCTAAAGTCATTTGGTCAATTTCTGAGGCAACGTTAATTATTGGAAGGATACTCCTAACAAATGTATTTTATTTAAAAATATGAAAATGATTTTTAAAGGCTGTTACAAATTAATTTTGTTTTTGTAACAAATATTTTTTTCAAGTGACTAAATAACATATGTAAAACTATGCTAGTCACTAATGAAGACAATAAGATATTTCTGCTACCCTGCTTGTGCATAGGTGGGACACAAATACAAATAACATTAGAAAAAGTGGAAGATAAAGGGATATGAGGCCCCAAGAGGGAACAATCATTGCTATTAAAAAGATTAGGGAAGGCTTTATAAAGTGGCATGATATTCTGGTCTCAAATAGTTTAGATTGAAAGGAAGGATGTAACAAGAAGAGGAGAATCTTGTAATACAAGCTTAAAGAAGGAAAAGTATAGAATGGATTTATATAAAATTCCAGTTTTATAAAATTTTAGTATTCAAATGGGTCAAAGCTAGAATTTTTGAAAATAAGTTATCTTGATTGTTTAGGAACAACTGATTGCTAAACTGGTGATATGGACATTATTTGGCCAACAAGAGAGAATCACTGAAGATCACTAAGCAAAGACAAAATCAGACTCAAGTTTAGAAAGATTTTTTTGGCAGTAGGAAAAAAGGATGTCTTCAGGGAAGAAGACAGAATGGTAGTATTAAATTAAGAAACTACTACAATATTAAATTTCATTTACTATTACTAATTCCAAAATTTTGATCAGTTGGAAAGACAATGTGTAGTAGAATTATTACTGGAGTTGGAATCAGGAAAATATCCATTCAAGCTTTGGTTCTGACCATATGAGCAAATCTTTCAACATTCCCTGAGTCTAAATAACCTCATATGTAAATTGTGAATAATATCCTTTGTATTTTCTGACTCAGTACTATATTGAAGAAATCATTTTGAGTATTTTTAATAGATGAGCTATGAAGTAGAAGTTGTGAGTATAGAAATGAGGGGATGGATTCCAAGACACTGTCAAGGTAGAATCAACAGGATCTAACAGTAGAATTTTATAGAATCAAAAGGAAAAGAAAAATTAAAGATGAGAACATATGTGAGAGACTGGGGAAATGATAACATCATTATTATTGGAGAAATGGTTGGATTCAGGGAGGGAAATGAAGAGCAATTGGATCATGAAAAAGAAAAAGGATTTCACTAGAGAAGTTTGAAAGAAGTCTATTTTAAACAACAGCAAGAGTATTGTCTAAGGCACGTATTTTAGACAAGTGAGGGTGATAGTTGAATGCAAAATGTAGCTTGTCAAGGAGTACAGCTATATTGGTAATATTTGGGGAGAATGGGGAGTAGGAAAATAGTTTCAAATGTATGGGGAAATGCCACAATCAAAAGTTTCTCTGCCAATGTACATCAGAAATTTGTTGATAATTTGTAGTCTTAAAGGGTTACATAAAGGATTGAGAATCTAGGTATTTTATCCTTAGTGAAAAAAATGACCATATCAAATACAGAATTAGGAACAGGTCATTTATTCATTTAGTCATTAAGAAAATAATTCACTGATCTATGTATATATTTATGTATATATGTATATATGTATGTATTTATTTAATTCATTTTTAAGCTCATCCCCCCTATACTACATCACATTCTCCTACTTATTTAATGAAGTAATTTATTTGAAGTTCTTTGTATACTTTGAAATCTTACATAAATTCAACTATTACAAAAAATTGAATTATAAGACCTTTAGAGATTTATATAACTCCAGTCCTTCTCAGATTACAATCCCTTCTATATTGCCTCTGTCAAGAATTTACCTTGCTTTTAATGAAATAGCTCTATTGCCAGATAATGCATTTCCTCCTATATAATCCAGTCATTTTTACTCTAATTGCCAGAAAGTTGTCCTTTAAATATTATCCAATATCTGCCCTCCGTATGACAATCACTCCACTTTTTATTCTGTATCCGAACAGAGCAAATGGAATTTTAATTCAACAAGACAAATAGAAGTATTTTAATCTAGCTATCATTTACCATCCAAACAATTTATCTAAATTAAATAAGTTTATCTTCAAGATAGGGTTTCAGAACTCTTTACTTATACCATCTATTTTAGACATAAGACAACATTTTAAAGAATTAAAATAATAATTTTTGGTCTTTGTTTATACTCCACAATTCTTTCTTTAGCTACAAATGTTATTCTCCATAACAAATACCCTCATATTACCCCTGATTATAGCACTGATAGAGTGAGGAAGTCCTTTAAGGCTGAGCATCACCCCTATGTTGTTAGGGTTTACAATGTTCTTCTGGTTCTGTTCATCTCACTCAGCATCAATCATGCAAGATTTTTCGAGCTTCTCTGACATTCCACCCCTCCTTATTTCTTATAGAACAATAGTGTTCCATCACATACATATACCACGATTTGTTTAAACATTCCCCAATGACTTCCCCTTGATTTCAAATTCTTTGAAACATTAAACAAAGCTGCCATGAATATTTGTGTACAAGTGATGTTTTTAACCCTTTTTCATGATCTCTTTGGGGTATAGGACTGACAGAGGTATTGCCCTTTGGGCATAATTCCAAATTGTTCCCCAGAAAGGTTGGATAGGTTCACAGCTCTACCAAGAGTGCGCTAGTTACCCAGATTTCTCATATCCCTTCCAAAATTGATCATGTCCATTCTGGTCATATTGGCGAGTCTGAGAGGTATGAGATGGGAGCTAAGAAATGTTTTCTATTTCATTTCTCTAATCAGTAAAAAAAATAGAGAAATTTTTCATGTGACTATAGATAGCTTTTATTTCTTCATCTGAAAAATCTCATTTGCATATTATTTGATCATTTTTCAGTGGTGATGGCTTGTCTTTTTTTTTTAATAAATTTAAAAGAGGGAGACTTCCAGTCAAGATGGCTGAGAGATGACAGTCACTGAGCTAAGGTTTACATCTTTCCCCTCAGAAAGAATATGAAAGAAACCTCTCACAAATCCTATCAACAAAACCTAGAAAGAGAAGCTAGGAGAAGAACAGCTACCAAAAGGTTTGTCTCCTGAGATTGTAGGTTAACCAGGGGCAGAGACCAGAGAGCCAGTGGGGGCCAGGTGAAAGTTGAACTAATCCAAGATTAGTCCTGAAGGCTTTGATCATGGGAGCTGGGCTCAAAGGCCACTGAGGCTTTGGCCATGGGAACAGATGTCTGGGGAGCCCCAGCACAGATAGTTGCAGAGTCCTGTTTGACATCAATCATCTTACCTCCAGTTTGTGAGCTCCATACTTTCAGGATACTTCACAACACTCCATACATCCCAGAACAAGCAAAGTAAAAGCCCCCCCCCCCCCACACACACACACACATACACACGCTCTGGCTCAGGGAAGCAGAGCTTCCTCAGCTGAAAGGGAGATCAACATTCTTGTCCCACAGCACAGACCACATTGTTCACAGGTAAATCAAACCATACTGCCACCTTTCACCCCCCACCCAGACTAAGGAGAGGGCATCAAATCAAGGTCAAATACACTCCAGAGAAAGAAAGTAGCACCCCCTACTACCTGGCACACTTGGAGTTACTAAGTCAAGTGATAAAAGCCTCCAGATATTTCAAAAGCAAACCACTGTGAGCTAGCCCCTCTGCCAACACAAGATTCCAGGAAAAGGAAGAAAAGCTAGCAGAAAGTGGAATCCATAGATAACTAGAACTTCTGAGGAGAATATGAATTGGTCTCCAACCCAGAAAGACTTCCTAGAAGAAGTCAGGAAGGAGTTTAAAAATCAATTGGAAAAACTGGAAAAAAGGAAACTCAAGAGAAAATTAACATCTCCCCCCAAGAAAACTAATCCTTGGAAAACACAATTGGACAAATACGAAAAGCAAATAATTCCCTCAAAACCACACTTTGGCAAATGGAAAACTCTTTCAAAAATAGAATTTACCAATTGGAAAAGGAGTTGCAAAAGGTAAATGAAGAAAATTCTTCTCTAAATAAAAGAAAGGAATATTTGGATACTACTGACATCATGAAAGAACAAGAATCTATTAAATAAAACCAAAAAAGAAAAGAAAATGAAAATATCTAGTCAGAAAAGCCACTTACCTCCAGAATAGAACCAGAAGACACAATCTAAGTATCACTGGGCTTTCTGAAAACATCAAGGGGAAAAAAACAAAGCTTGGACTTAATATCATAGGATCTGGTGATGGAAAAACTGCACTGTTCTCATGGACCTAGAGGGCAAAATAGTTATTGAAAGAATACATTGATCCCCTCTGGAAAGGAATTCTAAAATGAAAACACTAAGGAATGATGTGGACAAAATCCATAACTATCAGATAAAAGAGAAAATCCTACAAGCAGCCAGAAAGAAAATATGTAAATACCAAGGAGCTACAGTAAGGATTACACAGGACCTGGCTGCATCAGCATTAAGGGATCAAAGGGACTGGAATGAGATACTCTGAAGAGCAAGGGATCATGAAATGCAACCAAGAATCCTCTATCTGACAAAGCTGAGCTTTCTCTTCTAGGGGAAAAGATGGAATTTTAACTAAATGGGAGACTTCCAGCATTTCCTGCTGAAAAGACAAGAGCTAAATAGAAAATTTGGACATCAAACAGGAGGTTCAAGAGACACATAAAAAGGTTAAAAAAAGAAGGGGGTAAAGTAAAAATATTTTTATCCTATAAGATGAAACTGGCTATATCCCTACTTGGGAGTAATAGTCCCATAACTCTCAAGAATTGTAACTCTATTAGAGATAATATATGTAACCAGAAGTAGTGGACACTCATGACTTATGTGAGATACTGACAGAATGATTTAAAAACAATAACTCCTTAGTAAAAGGAGACAGTAAAGAGACAGGAGGATGGAGGAGATTGAATCGGGTGAATTACATTACATAAAGAAGTACAAAGGACCTATTGCAATAGAAGGGAAAAAAGGAGGTAATAAGAATTGTCTAAAATGTTGCCTCATCAGATTAGGCCTAAAGTTTAAAAAAAACACTAAGTTAAGCTGAGAAACTTATCTTACATTTGAAGTATGAAAAAGGGAAAGGGGAAAGGGGAGGAAAAGAGGAACTAACAGAAGGAAGAAGAGTCAAAGGGAAAAAGGAAAGAAAGGGGAGTGGGGCTAGATGCAAGGGGGTAAATATACTGAATTTGGTGATATTCAGACAAAATACTGGGGAATATAGATAAAGTGAAAAAGGGGGGGAAAGTATGAAAAGAGGGAAGATAGAATGGAGGGCAATAAACAGTTAGTGATTATAAGCTTGAATGTGAATGGGATGATCTTTCCCATAAGATGTAAGCAAATAGCAGACTGGATTAAAAACTAGAATCCTACAATATGCTGTTTACAAAAGACTCATTTGAAGCAGAGAGATACATACAGAGTAAAGGAAAAAAGGGTTAGGGCAAATTATATATTACTTCACCTGAAGTGGAAAAAGCAGAGGAAGCAATCCTTATCTCAGACAAAGCAGCTGCAAAAAGAAATCTCATTAAAAGAGATAAGGAAGGAAACTATAACCTCCTTAATAGTACCATAGATAATGAATAAATTTCAGTATTAAATATGTATGCACCAAGTGGCATAGCATCCACATTTTTACAGGAGAAGTTGAATGAGTTACAAGATGACATAGACAGCAAAACTCTACTGGTGGGAGACCTCAAATTCCCACTCTCAGATTTAGATAAATCTAACCATAAAATAAACAAGAAGGAAGTTAAGGGTGTAAATAGAATGTTAGAAAACATAGACATGATAGAACTTTGGAGAAAATTGAATGGGTATAGAAGGAATAAACTTTTTTTCAACAGATATGGCACTTACACAAAAATTGACCATGTACCAGGCCACAAAAACCTAATTATCAAATGCAGGAAGGCAGAAATAGTGAATGCATCCTTCTCAGACGATAATGCCATAAAAATCACATGCAGTAAATGGACCAAGGAGAGATCGATATAAAAGTAATTGGAAACTAAGAAACTTCATATTAAAGAAAGAGTGGATCAACAACAAATTAAAGAAACATCCTAAATAATTACTATAATGAAGCAATATGCCAAAACATACAGGATATAGCCAAGGCAGTTGTCAGGGGATATGCTATATCTTTAAATGCTTACATGAATAAATTGGAGAAAGAGGAAATTAATGAACTAAACATGCAAATGAAAAATTAGAAAAAGAATGAATTTATAATACCTAATTAAATACAAATTAGAAATCCTAAATTTAAAGGAGAAATTAATAAAATTGAAAGCAAGAAAACTAATGAAATAATAAATAAAACGAAAGAATTGTTTTTTATGAAAGAAAACAATAAAATTGATAAACCTCTGCTTAATTTGATTAAAAAAGTAATTAGAAAAACCAAATGACCAGTATCATAAATGAAAATGTTGAACTTGCCACCAATGAGGAGGAAATTAAAATAACAAAGCAGAATGATTTTGCCCAATTGTATGCTAATAAATATAATAATCTAAGTGAAATGGATGCACATTTACAAAAATATAAGCTGCCCAGTTTAAATGAAGATGAAATTAAATATCTAAATAGTCCTATCTCAGAAAAAGTAATTCAAAAAGCCATTATTGAACCTCCCTGAGAAAAAAAATCTCCATGGCCAGACAGAATCACAATTGAATTCTATCAAACATTGCAGGAACAATTGGTTCCAATTCTATATAAACTCTTTGGCAAAATAGGTGAGGACAGAACTCTGCTACTCTTTTTATGACACCAATATTGTGCTGAAACTTAAACCAGGAAGTGTCAAAACAGAGAAAGAAAATTAAAGAGCAATCTCTGTAATGAATACAGATGAAAAAATTTTACATAAAATCTTAACAAACCAATTACAGTAAGTTATCACTAGGATAATACACTATGACAAAACAGGATTTATCCCAGAAAAGTAAGGTTGGTTCAATACTAGGAAATCTCTTAGTTTCATTAATTATATCAATAACAAACTATCAGAAATTGCATGATTATATCAATAGATGCTGAAAAAGCCTTTGACAAAATACAATACCCATTCCTACTAAAAAACACCAGAGAACATAGGAATAAATGGATTATTCCTTTGAATGATAAGCAGCATCTATCTGAAACCATCAACAAGCATTATATACAATGGAGATAAGCTGGAGGCATTCCCAATAAGATCAAGGGTGAAACAAAAATGTTCCTTATCAAGACTATTATTCAATATTGCATTTAAAATGTTAGCTTCACCAATAAGAGAAGAAAAAGAAGTTGAAGGAAATAGAATTTGGAAGAGACAAAACTATCACTCTTTGCAGATGACATGATGGTATAACTACAGAATCTCAAAAAATCATCTAAAAAACTACTGGAAACAATTAGCAATTTTTGCAGTCACAGGATATAAAATAAACCCTCATAAATCCTCAACATTTCTATATATGAATAAAAAAGATGCAACAGTAAGAGCAAGAAAGAGAAATGCTATTTAAAATAACTTCAGTCTGCCAAGGCAGACTCACAAACTCTAAAAACAACTACAAAACACTTCTCTCACAAATGAAATCAGATTGAAAAAACTGGGCAAATATCAACTTCTCATGAATAGACCAAGCTAATATAATAAAAATGACAATTCTACCTAAATTACACTACTTAGTGCCCTTCTTATCAAAATTCCCCAAATCTACTTTAATTAGATAGGAAAAAATTGTAAATAAATTCATATGGAGAAATAAAAGCCATGAATTTCCAGTGATTTAATGAAAAAGAGGTTCAAAAGAAGGTGGCCTAGTCCTACCAAATCTAAAATTATAATGCATCAGTCATGCAAACTGATTGGTATTTACTAAGAAATAGAGTGGTGGATCAGGGGAATAGACTAAGTGCAATAGCAGAAAATGATTATAGTAATCTGCTATTTGATAAACACAATGAGTCCAGATTTTAAGATAACATCTCTCTCCCCTTTTTTTTTTTTAGGTTTTTGCAAGGCAAATGGGGTTAAGTGGCTTGCCCATTGCCCAAGGCCACACAGATAGGTAATTATTAAGTGTTTCAGAAAGGATTTGAACCCAGGTACTCCTGACTCCAAGGCAGGTGCTTTATCCACTATGCCACCTAGCCGCCCCTCATCTCTCTCTTTCATAAAAACTTTTGGGAAAAGTGGAAGTCAGTGTGACAGAAACTTGGATTAGATGAATACCTCACACTTTATATCAAGATAAGATCAAAATGGATACAAGATTTGAACATAAATACAATAAGCAAACTAGAAGATCAAGAAAAAAATAGTTTATTTATCAGATCTATGGGAAAGGAAGCAGTATATGAACAAGGAAGAGATGCAGAATATCATTGAAAACAAACTAAATAATTTTGATTACATTAAATTAAAAGGCTTTTGCACAGACAAAACCACTGTAACCATGAGGAAAAGAAATGTAGTAAATTGGGAAACAATTTTTACAACTTGCATCTCTGACAAAGCATTCATTTCTACAATATATAGAGAACTGAACCAAATTTATAAAAAAGCCATTGACAATTGGTCAAAGGATATAAAAAGACAATTTACAGATGAAGAAATCAAAGCTCAAAATCATTAATTAATAAAAAAATGCAAGTTAAAGCATCTCTGAGGTACCACCTCACACCCCTCAGACTGGGCAATATGACCAGAAAAGACAATAAAGAATTGTTTGAAGAGATGTGGGAAATTTGGGACACTAATGCATTGTTGGTGGAGCTTTGAACTTATCAAATATTTTTGGAGAGCAATTTGGAATTATGCCCAAAGGTCAATAAAATATATATACTCATTGATCCAGCAATTCCACTACTGGCTCTATATCCTGAAGAAATCATGAAAAGGGGTAAAAACATCAATTGTACAAAAAAGATTCACAGGAGCTATATTTGTGGGGGCAAAGAATTGGAAATTGAGTGAATATTCATCAATTAGGGAATGCCTGAAGAAATTGTAGTATATGTACATTATGGAATACAATTTTTCTATTAGAAACCAGGAAGGAAAGGAATTCAGAGAAGCCTGGAGGGATATGCATGAACTGATGCAAAGTGAGATGAGCAGAACCAGAAAAATATTGTACAATATAACAGCAACATGGAGTCTATGACCAACCTTAATGAACTTGCTCATTTCATAAATGCAACATTCAGGGACAATTTGGGGATATATGCGATAAAGAATACCATCTATATCCACAGAAAGAATGGTGGAGTTTGAACAAAAACTAAAGGCTATTCCCTTTAAAAAAAGAATGTTACCTTACTACATAATCTTGCTATCTCATATTTTATTTTTTCTTTCTTAAGTTTATGATTTCTCTCTTAACACATTCAATTTAGATCAATGTATATCATAGAAACAATGTAAAGACTTACAGTCTGCCTTCTCTGGGAGCTGGGGGGAGAAGGGAAGCAGATTTGGGGGAAAATTGTAAAACTCAAAAATAAATAAATAAATTGATTAATTTCTCTGAGTTAATTCTTTGTCAGAATTTGCCCAAAACTCTACTTGTAAAATTCTTTCCAAATTTACTACAATTCTTTTGATCTTAGTTTGAGTGGTTTTGTTTGTGCAAAAAAAGTTTTTTTTAATTTAATATAAACAAAATTACCCAATTTGATTTTTATGATGTTGTCTATCTCTTTCTTGGTCATAAACTGCTCTACTTTCCATAGATCTGGCAGGTATGCTTTTTCTTGTTTACCTAGTTTACTTAAAAAATTTTCTTTTATGTTTAATCCTGCACCCATTTTGATCTTATCTTGGTATAGCCTGTTAGATGTTGATCTAATCCAAGTTTCTACTATACTATCTTCCAGTTTTTCCAGTAGATTTCATCAAAGAGTGATTTCTTATCTCAGAAGCTGGACATTTTGGGTTGATCATATAGCAGAATTTTAAATCATTTCCTGCTCTTTTTCATCTAATCTATACCACTGATCCAATACTATTTCTTAGCTACTATGAGACAGTATTGATAAAGATCTGATAAGGCTAAATCTTCTCTTGAATTTATCTTCATTAAATCCCTTGATATTCTTCATTTTTTGTTTCTCCACATGAATTTAGTTACAATGTTCTCTAGTTCCCTAAAATAATTTTTTGGAAGTTTGATTGCTATGGCACTAAAAAGTAGTTAAATTTAGGTAGAAATGTCATTTTTGTTATATTAACTTGGCCTATCCATGATCAGTTGATATATTCCTTGTTATTTACATGTATATTTATTTGTGGGAAAAGTGTTTTAAAGTTGTTTACAAAGAGTTTCTGAGTCTGCCTTTGGTGGTAGACTTCCAAGTATTTTATGTTGTCTGAAGTTATTTTAAATGGAATTTCTCTTTCTAATGCTTGCTGCTGTATCTTGCCTTTAATAAAAAAGAATTATTGAGAATTTATGTGGGTTTATTTTTATATCCTGCAACCTCCTAAAGTTGCTAATTGTTTCCATTAGTTTTATACATGAATTTTTAGGATTCTCTAAGTATACCGTCATGTAAACTGCAAAGAGTGAGAGTTTAGTTTCTTCATTCTCAATTCTAATTCCTACAATTTCTTTCTCTTCTCTTATAGCTGAAGCTAGCATTTCTAATGTATTGAATGGTAGTGATGATAATACACATCCTTATTTCACCACTGATCTTATTGGAAATACTTTTAACTTCACCATAGCATATGATGTTTGTTGATAGTTTCAGAGAGATACTGCTTATCATTCTAAAGAATAATCTATTTATTCCTATGCTCCCTAGTGTTTTTAGTAGGAATGGGTGCTGTATTTTTTCAAAGGCTTTTTTGGTATCTATTGAGATAATTATACAATTTCTGATAAGTTTTTTATTGTTATAGTCAATTAAATTGCCAGTTTTCCTAATATTGAACTAAACCCTGCATTTCTAGAATAAATCATACCTGGTCATAGTGTATTATCCTAGTAATAACTTGTTGTAAACACTGCTAAGAATTTTGCACCCATATTCAAGAGGGAAATTGATCCATAGATTTCTTTCTCTCTTTAGACTCTTTTAGGTATCAGCACCATAATGGTGTCATAGAAGGAGTTATTCAGAGTTCCATCTTCATGTATTATTCCAAATAGTTTTTATAGAATTGCAATCAAATGTTCCTTAAATGTTTGATAGAATTAACTTGTAAATCCATCTGGCCTTGAAGATTTTTTCTTAGGGATTTCATTAATGGTTTGTTGAATTTATTTTTTCTGGGATAAGATTATTTAGGCATTTAGTTTCCTCTTTATTTAAGCTGGGCAACTTATATTTTCATAAATGTTCATCCATTACACTGACATTATCAAATTTGTTACCATACAGTTGGGCAAAATAGTTCTGCAGAGTTGCTTTAATTTCCTCCTCATTGGTGGTGAGTTCACCTTTTTCATTTTTGATGCTAGTAATTTGGTTTTCTCCTTTCTTTTTAAATAGAATTAATCAAATATTTATTTATTTTCTTGTCTTATTTTTTAAACCAACTTTTGGTATTATTAGTTCAATAGTTTTCTTGCTTTCGGTGTTATGACGTTCTCCTTTAATTTCTAATTTGGTATTTAACTGGGGGTTTTTAATTTGCTCTTTCTCTAATTTTTTTAGCTGCATGCTCAGTTTATTGATTTCCTCTTTCTCTATTTTATTCATGCAAGCATTTAGTGATATATTATATATCCCCTACTAACTGCTTTGGTTGTATCCCATAAGTTTTGGCATCTTGTCTCATTGTCATTGTCAATGACGAAATCATTAATTCTATCTATATTATGTTTGATGCACTCTTTCTTTAAAATGAGGTTATTTATGGTGGCAGCCAGGTGGTACAATGGATAGAACACCAGCCATGGAATCAGGAGGACATGAGTTCAAAACTGGCCTCAGTAAATTAATAATTGTTTAGCTCTGTGACCTTCAGCAAGTCAATTAACTCCTCCTCCCTTCCCCATAGCCTTAAGTACAAATTTTTTAAATGAGGTTTTTAAGTTTAAAATTAGTTTTAGGTCTTTTTTGCCAAGCTCTGAACTTTGTTGCATGTGATTTGTATTGCATTATTTTCTGAAAATTCTGCCTTTTGAGGTTTTTATGTCCTTGTTTATGGTCAATTTTTATGTAGATGTCATGTACTGCAGAAAAAAAAAGGCATATTCCTTTCTATCTTCATTCAATTTTCTCCAAAAGTCTATTATATCTAGATTTTCTAGCATTCTATTAACATCCTTAACTTCTTTCTTATTTATTTTATGTTTGGATTTATCTAATTCAGTGAGAGGGAGATTGAGTTTTGCTGTCTATGTCTTCCTGTAACTCATTCAGCTTCTCCTATAAGAATTTGGATGGTATACCACTTTGGGCATACATGTTTAATATTGAAATTGTTTCATTGTCTGTGGAACTTTGTAGGAGAATATAATTTTCTTCCTTATCTGTTTTAAAATCAATTGTGCCACTGCTTTGTCTGAGATAAAGATTGCTACCACTGCCTTTTTCACTTCTGCTGAAGCATAACATATACTTCTCCAACCTTTTAACTTTGCTCTGTATGCATCTCTCCTTCAAATGACTTTACTGTTAGCAGAATATTGTAGGAGTCTGTTTTTTAATTCACTCTACTCTGCTTATGTTTTATGGGAGAGTTCATCCCATTTGCATTCAAACTTGTAATTAATAATTCTTTACAACCCTCTATACTATCTTAACTCCTTTTGTAGTTTTCACCTTTTTCACCTTATCTCTATTTACCAGTATTTTTCTTCTGAATACCATTTCCTTCACTGTATTAGTCCCCTCATATCCAAACCCTCACCCATTCTCCCCCTTTCCCTTTGCTCCTTTTTTCTCTACCTTCTGTCAGTTCCTCTTTTCCTCCCTCTCCCCCTTTCCCCGCTTAATAGTTGAAAGGTAAGATAAGTTTCTAAATTCAACTGAGTGTGTGTTTTGTTCATCCCTCTTTGAACCAAATGTGATCAGAGTAAGATTCAGGTGATTCTCACCTCCTCCCCTCTTCCTTTCAATTTCAATAGGTTCTTTGCATATCTTCATGTGATGTAATTTACACAATTCAATCTCCATCCTTCCATCTCTTTACTGTCCCCCATTTTTAAGGAGAAATTTGTTTAAATCATTTTATCAGAGTTAAGGACATTATTTATGGCTAAGTAAATTCCTTCAAATTGAGTTACAATTCTCAAGAGTTAATGAGAATCTTTCTCCAAGGTAGGAATACAGCCAGTTTCATCTTTTTAAAATACGTTTTCCCCCTTTTTACCTTTTCATGTATCTCTTAAGTTCCTTGTTTGATGCCTAAATTTTCTATTTAGTTCTACTTCTATGATAGCAGGGCAATTCTCCTTCACTATATCTTGAAGAATGGAGGCCAGGTTTTTTCCTTACTCTCAAAGTTTCAGGAAGTACTATAATTTAATTCTTAAATTGGCTCTCCTGGATCTCTTCTCCACATCATTTGTTTTGTCAACGAAATATTTTACATTATCTTCTACTTTTAAAAATTTTAACACATTTTTGTTGTTTCATGAAGTCATAAGTTTCCCAAGTTTCCAATCACTTTTTAAGAGAAGAATTTTTTTTCATTTACCTTGTCACTCATTTTCAATTTGTCACTCCAATTTTTGAACGAATTTTCCATTTATTCAATTATCTTCTTGAAATAATTATTTTCTTTTTGCACTTATCCAATTATAATCTCTAAGGATTTGTTTTATTGTTGTAAGATATTAATTATCTTTGGCATTGTGTTAATTTTCTCAATTTTTCTCCAGTTTTTCCATTTGACTTTTAAACTCCTTCCTGATCTCTCCTAAGATGTCTTTCTGGACTGAAACCAATTCATATACTCCTTTGAAGCTCTAGTCTTCTTCAAACTCCATAATTATTTCTCTAGATACAGATGGTATTTCCATTGCAGACAGCCCAAAATTGTCCCTGGTTGTCGCACTGAAGGAATGAGCAAGTCTATCAAGGTTGATCCTCACCCCCATGTTGCTGTTAGTGTGTACAATATTTTTCTGATTCTGCACATCTCACTCAGCATCAGTTCAAGCAAATCCTTCCAGGCTACCCTAAATTCCCATCCCCCCCCAGTTTCAAATAGAACAGTAGTGTTCCATATACCACAGTTTGCTAGGTCATTCCCCAATTGAAGGACATTTACTTGATTTCCAGTTCTTTGCCACCACAAACAGGACTGCTATGAACATGTTTTTATAAGTGATGTTTTTATCCTTTTCATCATCTCTTCAGTGTATAGATCCAGTAATGATATTTCTGGATCAGAGGGTATGCACATTTTTGTTGCCCTATGGGCATAGTTCCAAATTGTAGAACAAATTTTCATATGACTATAAGTAGCTTTGATTTCCTCATCTGTAAATATACTTTGACCATTTGTCAATTGGTGAATGATATGTTTTTTAAATAAATTTGATTCAGTTTTTTATAAATTTTAGTAATGAGCCCTTTGTTTGAAATGCTAATTATAAAAGTTGTTTGCCAATTTACTACAATTCTTTTGATGTTGGTTACAATGATATTGTTTGTGCAAAAGCTTTTCAATTTAATGTTATCAAAATTATCCAATCTGCTTTTAATGATGGTTCTCCATCTCTTCCTTGGTCATAAATTGCTTCCATTTCCATAGATCTTACAGGTAAATTATTCCTTTATCTTCTAGGTGGTTTATAATATTGTCTTTTTTGTCTAAATCCTACACCCATTTTTATCTTATCTTGGTATGGGCTATGAGGTGTTGATATAATCCAAGTTTCTGCCTATCTAACCTTCATTTTTCCCAACAGTTGTTTTTTCTCAAAGAGAGAGTTCTTATACCAGAAGCTGGACACTTTGAGTTTATCAAACAACAGATTACTATAATCAGTCCCTGCTTTTTCCTTTACAACTAGTCAATTCCACTAATCTATGACTCTATTTCTTAGCCAGTACCAAATAGTCTTGATGACTCATGCTTTATAATCTAATTTAAGATCTGTTAAGGCTAAGCCCCTTTCTTTTGCATTTTTTCATTAAATCCCCTGATATTCTTGATATTTTGATTATCCATATGAATTTAATTATCTAGCTCATTGAAGTAATTTTTTGGAAGCTTGATTGGTAAAGCACCAAATAAATAGTTTAATTTGGGTAGAATTGCCATTTTTATTATATTAGCTCCACCAATCCATGAGCAATTGGTATTTTTCCCAATTATTTAAATCTCATTTTAATTGTGTGAAAAATGTTTTATAGTTGTATTCATGGAGTTTCTGAGTCTGCCTTGGCAGGGACACTCCCAAGTATTTTATATGGTCTGAAGTTAGTTTAAATGGGATTTCTCTTTCTAGTCTTGCTGCTGTGTCTTTCTAGTTATATAGAAATGCTAAGGATTTATGTGGGTTTATTTTATATCTTGTGATTTGCCTAAAGTTGCTATTTGTTTCTGGTAGATTTTAGATGATATAGATAGAAGATTTGCTAGTTATAGCATCATTTCATCTGCAAAGAGTGAGCTTTGTTTCTTTCTTTCCAATTCTATTTCCTTCAATTTTTTCTTTTATTGCTGAAGCTAATATTTTTAATAAAATATTGAATAGTAGTGGTGATAAAAGACATTCTTGTTTCACACCTGATCTCACTGGGAATGCCTCTGGCACAAACTCATTTGTTATAATATTTGTTGATGGTTTTAGATACATATAGCTTATCATTTATCCATTAATCCCAATGCTCTAAAGGGTTTTTAGTAGGAATGGGTGTTGTATTTTATCAAATATCTTTTCTGCATTTTTTGAGATAATCATATGAATTCTGTAAGATTTTTATTGATATAGAAAATTATCCCAACAGGGTTCATAATATTGAACAAATCCTGCATTCCTGGGATAAATCTTGCTTTTGTCTTAGTGCAATATCCTAGTGATAACTTGCTATAATCGTTTTGCTAAGATTTTGTAAAAGAATATTGCATCCATGGGGGCGGCTAGGTGGCTTAGTGGATAAAGCACCGGCCTTGGAGTCAAGAGTAGCTGGGTTCAAATCTGGTCTCAGACACTTAATAATTGCCTAGCTGTGTGGCCTTAGGCAAGCCATGTAACCCCGTTTGCCTTGCAAAAACCTAAAAAAACAACAATAAAAAAAGAATATTGTATCCATATTCATAACAGAAATCAGTCTATAATTTTCTTTTTCTGCACTGACTTTGTGTTTTAGGCATCAGCACCATATTGGTGTCATAGAAGGTAAAGCAAAATTCCATCTTCAGCTATTTTCCCAAAGAGTTTATATAGAATTGGACCCAATTGCTTCTTAAATGCTTGATAGAATTCACTTGTGAATCCATCAGGCCCTGGAGATTTTTTCTTAGGGAGTTCAATGATGACTTACTGAATTTCTTTTTCTCACATAGGGTTATTCAGGTATTTCATTTCCTCTTCATTTAACCTCAGCAACTTACATTTTTGTAAATATTCATCCATTTCACTTTTACTATGAAATTCATTGGTATACAATGGGGCAAAATAGTTCTGAATTATTATTTTAATTTCCTCCTAATTTTTCATTTATAATAATAGTAATTTTGTTTTCTTCTTTCTGTTTTTATTCAAATGAACCAAAGGCTTATCAATTTTATTTGTTTTTTCATAAATCTAAATCTTGATTTTAATTATTCAATAAATCTCTTACTTTCTATTTTATTAATTTCTCCTTTATTTTTCAGAGTTTCTAATTTGGCTTTTAATTGGTGATTTTTTGTTTTTTAATTTTTTTTAGTTGCATGCTTAGTTCATTGATTTCTTCCTTCTCTATTTTATTCATGTAAGTAGTTAATGTTATAATATATCCCCTAATAACTGCCTTGGTTGTATCCCATAAGTTTTGGTATATTATCTCATTACTACTATTATCTGGGATGAAATCATTAATTCTATCTATAATTTGTCCATCCACCCAGTCTTTAAAATGAGTAAATTTATTATGATCTGAGAAGGAAATATTCACTATTTCTGCCTTTCTGCATTTGATTATGAGGTTTTTATTGTCCTAGTATATGGTCACTTTTTGCATTGGTCCCATATACTTTGGGAAAAAATGTATATTCCTTTCTATCTCCATTCAACTTTCTCCAAAAGTCTATCATATCTCCATTTTCTACAATCCTATTTACCTCCTAAACTTCCTTCTTGATTATTTTAAGGTTACATTTATCTAAATTTGAGAGAGGGAGTTTGAAGTGTCCCACCAGTAGAGTTTTGTTCTTTATGTTTCCCTGTAACTCATTCAGCTATTCCTCTAAGAAATTGGATGCTATACTACTTGGCGCACACATTTATTATTGAAATTTCTTCATTGTCTCTGGTACCTTTTAGGAGGATACAATTTCTTTCCTTATTTCTTTCAATGAGATCTAATTTTGCAGTTACTATTTTTGAGATAAGGATTTCTAGCCCTGCCTTTTCTGCTTCAGGTGAAGGAAAATATATTCTGCTCCAACCATTTACTTTCATTCTATATGTATCTCTCTGTTTCTAATGAGTTTCTTGTAAGTGGCATATTGGAGAATTCTGGTTTTTAATCCAGTCTGCCATTCACATATGTTTTATAGAAGAGTTCTTCCCATTCACATTCAAAGTTATAATTACTAACTTTTTATTGTCTTCCCCCTGTTTATATTTTCCCCTTTTTTCACCTTATCCATATTCCCCAGTATTTTGCTTCTGAATACCACCTCCTTTAATGTGTTTGCCCCCTTTTATTCAACTCACTCCCCTTCCTTTCCCCTTTCCCTTTGCCCTTCTTCCTTCCCTTTCTCCGGTCACTTCCTCTTTTCCTCCTCCCCTCCCCTTTTCCCCTTTTAATACTTAAAAGTTAAAATAAGTTTCTTAACTTTATGGAGTGTCTGTATGTTAATCCTACTTTGAGACAAATCTGATAAGCTCAACATTCAGACAGGTCTCCCTTTTTCCTTTCTTTCACTCTATTGTAATAGGTCCTCTGTATCTCTTCATATAATCTGATTTAACCCATTCAACTTCCTCCATCCTCCTGTCTCTTTACCCCCTTTTCAAGGAGATATCATTTTGAAATCATTCTGTCAGTCACAGAGAAGTCATGATTGTTCATATTTCCGGCTATGTATATTCTCTGTAATAGAGTTACAATTCTCAAGAGTTAAGAGAATCTTTCTACTAGGTGGGGATATAGCCAGCTTCATATTATTGGATAGCAGTTTTTTTTTCTTTTTCCTTTTTGGCCTTTTTATATATCTCTTGAGTCTCCTGTTTGATGTCCAAATTTTATATTTATAGCTGATCTTTTTATCAGGAAATTTTGAAAATCTCCTATTTTGCTAAATGTCGATCTTTTTTTCCTGGAAGAGAAGGTTCAGTTTTGCTGCAGACTGTATTCCTGGCTACATTCCAAGCTCCCTTGCTCTTCAAAATATCATATTCCAGGTTAAATCCAGGTCCTTAGTTTGATACAACCAGATCCTGTGTAATCCTTACTTTGGCTCCTTGGGAACTAAATTGTTTCTTTCTGGCTCCTTACAGGATTTTTTCTTTTATCTGATAGTTCTGGAATTTAGACTTAATATTCCTTGGTGTTTTCATTTTGGGATTCCTTTCAGGAGCAGATCAATATATATTCTTTCAATAACTATTTTTCCCTCTGGTTACATGATATCAAACCAATTTTACTTCACTAAATCCTAAATTTTTGTAACTATGAATTTTTTAATCCTCAATATTTTCAAGAAGGCCAGTGATTCTGAAGATGTCTCCCCTGTAACTATTTTCTAGGTCAGCTGTTTTTCTGATGAAGTATCTTACATTTTCTTCTATTTTTTTCAATTTTTTGCTTTTAACAGATTCTTGCTGTCTCATGAAGTCATTAGTTTCCATGGATTCCATTTTCTTTTTAGAGAAGAATTTTCTTCATCTACCTTTTGCAATTACTTTTACAATTGGTCAATTCTACTTTTGAAGGAGTTTTCCATTTGCCCAACTGTGGTTTTGAGAGAATTATTTTCTTTTTGCACTTGTCCAATTCTATTTTCCAAGGATTTATTTTCTTGTTGCAAGATGCTAATTTTTCCTCTTTCATTTCTTTTCCCAATTATTCCAATTGATTTTTAAAGCCCTTCCTGATCTCTTCTAAGAAGTGTTTCTGAACTGGCAAGTAATTCATATTCTTCTCACAAGTTCTATATCTCTCTGATATGGGATCTGTGCTTCAAGGTAGCTTTCAAGGGAAACTGCTTTCTGCTGGCTTTGCTTCATTTTCCTAGGATCGTGTTTTGGAGGAGGGGCTAGTTCACAAACCTTTGGTGCTGAAATCCCTAGAAGATTTGTTTACTGGGTTTAGTAACTCCAAGTGAGCTGGCAAGTAGGGGATCCTGGTTGCTTTCTCTGGTGTGTCTGTGACCTTGATTAGTGGCCCACTTTCTAGGCCTGGGAGGTCTAGGCCCTAGAACAATGTGGGCTGGACCCTCAGGCTAGTTAGTTAATCTCATTAATCCTCACTCAGTACTGCTGCCCACATGTAAGCCTGGGGTGTGTGTGGGGAGGGGGTCACTGCATTTGTTCTGGGAAGAGTCACTTTCTCCCAAAGGAATGGGTGGGGAGGGGACTCAACTGGAAACATAAGTATTCCACTGTAAATATGGGGCTACCAGAACTGGTCTTCCAGACTAGTGGAGCTCAACAGATCAATATCTAGTCATACTCTGGAACTCTCCAACCTGCCTCACTGGAACTCTTCTACCCATTGCTCACATAGCCAAAGCTTCCATGGCTCTTCTCTAGTTAGTCCCCAGACCCCACCCTGCCAATCCTGTATTGGATCTCTACTCTCTGCCCCCAATTCATTCATACTCCTTCCAGACAGTCCTTATTGACAGATGTTCTCCTAGGTTTTTCCTTTCTGTGTTTTGTGGATCCAAATTCTGTTAAGAGGCTTGATTCACATTATTTCTAAGGGGAAAGCCAGAGGATTTTAGGACAGTGCCTGGCTTCTCTCCACCATCTTGGCCAGAAGTGCAAGTATTAGTTTTAATAGATTTGACTCAAAGAAGAAATAACATATTTTCAATAAGGTTGAGAAATTTATCCTACCCTAGAAGGAAGAGGGGAAGGAGGGGAAAAAAAGAGGAGAGACTGATAAATGGAAGGGTAAAGTAAAAGTTAAAAAAAAGGAATGAAGTGAAAAGGGAAAAGAGAAGAAAAGGGAAGAGGATTGATAGAAGGGAGGGGAGTTTGAAGGAGGCAAATGTCAGAAATAAGGTATTAATGAGGAGAGATAAGGGGAAAGGGGACAGAAAGTACAAATGCAGGGAATTATAGGATGAAGGGAATACAGTATTACTAAGCATAACCGAATGTGAATGAAATAAACTCTTCTATAAAACAGAAGCAGATAGTAAAATGAATTAAAAACTGAGTCCTACAAGTTGTTGTTTACAAGAAACATCTTTGGGGGGGGGGGCGGCTAGGTTGCCCAGTGGAAAGAGCACTGTCCCTGGAGTCAGGAGTAACTGAGTTCAAATCTGGCCTCAGACACTTAATAATTACCTAGCTGTATGGCCTTGGGCAAGTCACTTAACCCCATTGCCTTGCAAAAAAAAATAACAAGAAAATAAAAAATAAAAATAACAAGAAACACATCTGAAGGAGATGTGCTTACTTTCTTTAGTAAGGTAAAAGACCAGTGCAGCATTTTTTATGCTTCTGTTGAAGGAAATAGAAAAGCAAGGGTAACAGTGTTGTTCTCAGACAAAGACAAGGAAAAATTAATCTCATTAAAGAGATAAGGAAGGAAACTATGTTTTCCTAAAAGCCACCTAGGACCTGAAGCAAAAGCAATATTAAACACTTATGAACTGAGCAACAGACCATCCACATTCTTAGAGGAGAAGTTAAAGTACTTACAGGAAACCTATGCTAGTGGGGTACCTGAATGCCTTTCTCTCTCTCTCTCTCTCTCTCTCTCTCTCTCTCTCTCTCTCTCATATAGATATATATATATATATATATATATATATATATATATATATATATATATATATATATAAAACACCACAAAATAGACAAGAGGGAAGTTAAGAATATAAATAGAATTAGAGAAAAATCTAGATAAGATGGACCTTTAGAGAAAGTAGAATAGCAATAGAAAGGAAACATCTCCAACTCAGATGGATTACAAATGAATTCTATCAAACAAGAATTAATTTAAAAGAATAATTAAAGAATAATTAATTCAAATTTTATACAAGCTATTTGAAACAAATAGGTGAAAAAGTTCTATGAAACTCTTTATGTAACACAACATGGTGTTGATGCCTAAATCAGGGACAGCTAATTCAGACAAAGAAATTTATAGTCCAATATCCCTAATGCACATTGATGCAAAAATTTTAAATAAAACTTTAGCAAAAATGATTAAGCATTGTTAGTAGAGTAATACACTATGATCAGGTAGGTTTTATAAAATAGGTATGCAGGGATCCTTTAATATCAGGAAAACAATCAGGATAATTTTCAATATAAATAACAAAATCAATGCAAATATCATATGGCTGTCTTAGTATATATATATATATATATATTATATATATATATATATATATATATTATATATATATATATATAAAGCCTTTGACAAAATACAGCCTCATTTCTTTAAAAAACACTAGAGAACACAAGAATAAATGGATTTCTACTTAAAATGATTAATATCTATCTAAAACTTAAATAACCATTTTATGGAGTGAGAATAAACTAGAACTACTCCCAATAGAATCAGGGATAAAAATAAGTTTGCCTGTTATCACCACTATTATTCAATGCTATATTAGAAATATTAACTTCAGCAATAAGAGAAGAAAAAAATTGAAAAAATTAGAATAGTCAATAAGGAAACAATATCTGACACTGCAGATGATATGATGGTATATGTAGAGAACCCATCAACTAAAAAACTCTTTGAAAATATTAACAGATTTATCAAAACATTAGTATATAAATTATCTGCATGAATTATCAGCATTTCTTTATATTACCAAGAAAACACAATAGCAAGAGATAGAAAGAAAAATTCCATTTAAAGCAACTTCAGTCAACATAAAATACTAACCTCCCAAAAGAAACTCAAGAAGTATATGAAAATAATTATAAAACACTTTTCAAACAAATGGAGGCAGATCTAAAGTATTGGAAACAATGTCCATTACTCATGAGTAGGTGAGATAATATGATAAAAATGGTCATTCTATTTAAACTAAATTCCTTATTCAGACATTTCAAACTACCAAAAATTAATTTACAGAACTGGAAAGAATAGTAACAAAGTTCAAATGAAGAAATTAAATATCAAGGATATCAAGATAATTACTGGAAAAATGTAAAGGTAGTTGGTCTATTCATATCATATATAAAGCTATACTATAAGCAGTAGTCCGTAAAACTTCTGGTACTGACTAAGAAATAGAGAAGTGGATCAGTAGAATAGATTAGGTAGAGAAGAAACAGTAATAAAAGGCAATAATAATAAACTACTGTTTCACAAACCCAAAAATTTAGCTTCAGAGATAAAAACTTACCAATTGACAAAAACTGCTGAGGGACAAAGAAATTACTATGGCAAAATCTAGAACAACATCTCACATTCTATACTAAGATAAGGATAAAATAGGATAGGATTAAGTCTATCAGATCTATAGAGAGAGGAGGAGTTTTTGACCAAATAAGAGATAAAGAACATTGCAAATGGATAATTTTGACTACCCTAAATTAAAAGCATTTTTGCAAAAATAAAGTCAATGAAACCAAAATTAGAAGCAATGAAAATTTGAAAACAATTTTCACAGGAAATGTTATTGATAAAATGCTATTTCTAAAATATATAGAGTACTGAATTAATTGTATAAGATTATAAGTTATTCTTAAAGAGATGAATTGTCATAGCATATGAACAGCAAGTTTTCAGATAAGAAGTTAAAGCTATTTATAGTCATATGAAACAAATCCTCTAAATCATTACTGTTTAGAGAAATACAAATCCTGAGATACTGCATTATAACTATCAAAGTGACTAAAATGATAAAAAAAAAGGAAAATGAACATTATTGTAGAGGATGTGGGAAAACTTGAATACTAAGGCACCATTGGTGAAGTTGTGAACTGATCTAAGGAGAGAAATTTGGAACTTTGCTCAAAGGGCAATAAAACTGCATATACCTTTTGATTCAGCAATACCATTACTAGGTCTATATTTCCAAGAGTTCCTCAAAAATGGAAAAACGACCCACATGTACAAAATTTTTTTTAGCAGCTCTTTTTGTAGGGGGCAAAGAATTGGAAACTGATTAAATAACCATCAATTTGGGAATGATTTAGCAAATTATAGTATGTGAATGTTATGGAATACTCTTATTCTATAAGAAATCTTGAGTGGCTGGAATTTAGAAAAACCAGGAAAAACTCACATGAATTAATGCTGAGTGAAATGAATAAAACCAGTAGAAATCTGTACACATTAACAAAGGCATTTTGAAATGTTCAACCATCTTTTTAGTTTAACAATCAAGGACAATCCTGATTATCAAAGATTGAAGAGATAGAAGATGGAAAATTTAGAAAATGATTAAAACTTAAGGGTTTCTGATTGGTTCTTGATAAATACCCAAACTTATGAGACTTTGATATGTAGAACACTAAACACACACACACACACACACACACACACACACACACACAGACACTCTCACATAAGCAAGCACATGTGCACAGACATACAAAGAGAGGAGAAATTACCATGTCCTTTTGCCAATAACTCTCTTCCTATAGAACTGCATCATCCTATTCTATGAAAATATAATTCCTTTAAAAATATTTTAATTTGGGGTGGCTAGGTGGCATAGTGGATAAAGCACCAGCCCTGGAGTCAGGAGTACCTGGGTTCAAATCCGGTCTCAGACACTTAATAATTACCTAGCTGTGTGGCCTTGGGCAAGCCACTTAACCCCGTTTACCTTACAAAAAAAAAATTTTAATTTGTTTTTCCAACTACATGCAATGGCAATTTTTATCAAACATATTTTTACAAGGTTTTAAGTTTTACATTTTCTCCCTCCTAACTTGCCTCTCCTCCCCCTGACAGAAAACATTCTAATATAGATCCTACATTTATAACTATCCTAAACCTAGATCCATATTGACCATGTTGTGACAGAAAAAATAGAATCCAAATGGAAGAAAGAAAACATTAGAGAAAAATGGCAAATACTTGATAACTTTTAAAAAGTGAAGATATTAAGCTTTGCTCTTCATTTCAACTTCACAGATCCTTCTTTCTCAGGACATGGATGGTATTTTACACCACATTTCTTTTAAAATTGTCTTTGTTGGTTGGAACAAAGCTGTGGTGGAGCCCAGCCCAGCCCAGTGATCACCAGCAACAGCTTGAAGGGGTGGGGAGAGAACTATGCTGCACCTAGTTGAGTGTGCAGTGAGGAGCACAGTGGCAGAATCTACAGCAAGAATCAGGAGAAAGCAGATGGCACCTGCAGAGACAATAAGAGAAGTTTGCAGAAATTCTCTGCTCTCCCTGGTTGTACCTACACTCAGTTACTGAAATTTGGGTTTCCATACTAAGATAGCTGGACTCCTCCTTCTATCCCCAAGGTAGAGGGCAGTGCTGTGGTTATCTACATATCAAAACACAGGCTAGAGAGCATAAGACCTTGGAGGAATAAAGGTCCCAGTGGGGTGTGCCCCCCCCCCCAAAAAAAACCTCAAAACCTTGGAAGTGCTGTAAATTAGTCTTGGCCTGAGGAAATGAGTAAACAACAGAAAAAGAAGAATCTGACCATAGAAAATTACTTTAGTCCCATGGAAGATCAAAACACATACTCAGATGATGACAAAATTGAATGTTCCATATCCAAAACCTCAAAGAGAAATATAAAATGGGCTCAGATTATGGATGAGCTCAAAAAAGACTTTGAAAGGTAATTAAGGGAGGTGGAGGAAAAATTGGGAGAAGAAATGAGAGCAATGCAGAAAAATCATGAAGACCACATCAGAAGCTTGATGAAAGATATACAAAAAAATACTGAAGAAAAATAATATATTAAAAAACACTTTAGGCCTAATGGAAAAAGCAAAACAAAAGGCAAATGAGGAGAAGAATGACTTAAAAGTCAGAACTGGTCAGCTGGAAAAGGAGATAAAAAAAGCTTTCTGAATCAAATAATTCCTTCAAATTCAAAATGTAACTAAAGGAAGCTGATGACTTTGCAAGAAATCAGGAAGAAATAAAACTCTTCCAAAAAAAAGCCAAAAATTAGAAGAAAATATAAAATATCTCATTGGAAAAGCAACTGATCGCGAAAACAGATCTAGAATAAATAATTTAAAAATTATTGGGCTATCTGAAAACCATGATCAGGAGAAGAGCCTAGACTTCATATTTCAAGAAATAATACAGCAAAATTGCCTTGAGATCCTAGAAGCTGAGGGTAAAATAGAAATCGAGACAATTCACCAGTTACCCCCTGAAAGGGATCCCAATCTAGGAATATAATTGCAAAATTCCAAAACTCCCAAAGCAAAGAGAAAATTCTAAAAACTGCCAGAAACAAATAATTCAACGACTGAGGCTCCGGTAGTCAGGATTACACAGGATCTGGCAGCATCCACATTAAGGTTTCATAGGGATTGGAACATGATATTCTGGAAGGCAAAAGATCTTGGTTTAGTACCAAGAATCAACTACTCAGCAAAACTGAACTTTCTCTTTCAGGGAAAAAGATGAATTTTCAATTAAAAGGGGACTTTCAAACTTTCCTATCAAGACGACCAGAGCTGAACAAAAAATGATATCTAAGTACAGGACTCTGGTGAACTATAGAAGGAGTGGAAGAGAGGGACTGACTATGAGGAACTTTATGATGTTGAACTGTTTGTATTCCTGCATGGAAGAAGATATTGATAACTCATATGAACTTCCTCATTTATAAGAACTGTTAGAAGGAGCATATATAGACACAAAATAAGAAGGAGTCAATGGGTGATGGGGGAAATTCCTGCAAGGAAGGTAAAGGAGATGAAGAAGAAGCTGAGAGATTTCACATAAGAGTCAAGATAAAGCTTTTTCAATGTAGTGGGGGGGGGAGGCAAGAGGGTATGAGTGAGCCTTCATTCTCATCGGAAATGGCTCAGGGAGGAAATGGCATACACACTTAATAGGGTGAGGAAATCTATCTTTCCCTGGAGAAGGATGGGAGGAAAGGAATGGGATGAGGGGGAATGGGGGTAGGGAAGTGGGGAATAGGTGATAGAAAAGAGGGAAGATCGAGGGAGAGGGTATTCAGATTCAACACACTTTTGGACAGGGCCAGGATGAAAGGAGAGAGAGAGAATAGAATAAATGAGAGTGGGGAGAAATAGAGTGGAGGTACAGCTAGTAATAACAACTGAGGGAAAAATATTGAAGCAACTTCTCTGGTGGACTTATGATAAAGAAAGGAACTCACCCCAGAGCCCCAGAGACAGAGCCATTGAAATCTGAACACAGACTGAAGTACAATCTCTCTCTCTCTCTCTCTCTCTCTCTCTCTCTTTCTCTCTCTCTCTCCTTGAGGTTTCTCATCTTCTTGGGGGGGGGTTATGGTTATTCTTATGTTTACTCTTATAACATTCAATTTAAATCAATGTATGGCGGGAAACAATGCAGAGACTGTCAGACAGCCTTCGTAGAGGGGAGAGGGAAGGGAGGAGGGGGGAAACTTGTATAATTCAGAACCTTGCAAAAAAAAATGATGGGTACATTTTACTATGGTATATAATTGGAAAACAAATAAAATATTAAAATAAATAAATAAAATTGTCTTTGTTGGGACAGTTACATGGCACACTGGATAGAGTACTGAACCTAGAGTCAGAAGGACCTGAGTTCAAGTGTGGCCTCAGACACTTAATAATAATTGCCAAGCTGTGTGACCTTGGGTAACTCACTTTTAACCCCATTGCCTTAAATGAATAAAAAAAACTTGCCTTTGTTTATTGTGCTACTGAAATGAACCATTCCTTCATAGTGGATCGTCACTCTATGTTGCTGCCAGTGTATATAAAATTCTTCTGTTTCTGCTCATTTAATCCTCCTCAATTTATGCAAGTCCTTCCAGAGGTTTTTTTTTGACATATCACAATTTGTTCAGTCATTCCCCCAATTGATGGGTATTTCCTCAATTTCCAATTCTTTGCCATTAAAAGAAGAATTGCTATGAATAGATTTTATATGTAGAATTGCTGGATGAAAGGGTATGGACAGTTTTATTTCCCTTTGGGCATAGTTACAAATTGTTCTCAAGAAAGTTTGAATCAGTTCACAACTGCAACAAAAATACATCAGCGTCCCAATTTTCCCACATACCCTACAACATTGATCGTTTTCCTTTCTAGTCATATTGGTCAATGTGATAGGTGTGAGATGGTGCCTCAGAATTTTTTTTAATTTGTCTTTTTCTAATCAATAATGATTTAGAGCAATTTAATATGATTATACATAGCTTTGATTTCTTCATCTGAGAACTGCCTTCCCATATCCTTTGACCTTTAATCATTTAGGAAATGATTTTTTGTTTTTTTATAAATTTGACTCAGTTATCTATTTATTTTAGAAATGAATCTTTTGTCAGAAAGAAGCTGAAAAAATTGTTTCCCAAATTATTACATTCCTTTTCATATTTGTTGCAGTGGTTTCATTGGTACAAAGAATGCTTTCAATTTAATGCAATCAGAATTATCCAATTTGTCTCTTATAATGTCCTCTATTTCTTCTGTGATCATAAACTGCTCCCATTTCCATATATCTGACTGGCACACTATTTTTGTTCTCTTATTTGGCTTATAACATCAGCTTTTAAGTCTAACTGCTGCACCCATTTTGAGATGTTGGTCTCTGCCTAGGTTTGCCATACTATCTTCCTATTTTCCCAGCAGTTTTTATCAGAATAATTTTTAATCCCAGAAACTGGAATCCTTGGGTTTGTCAAACAGAAGATTGTTATAGTCATTTACTGCTGTTTCTTTTGTACCTAATCTATTCGACTGATCCCCCCACTCAGTTTCTTAGCCAGTAACAAACAATTCTGGTGACTGATACTTTAAAATATAATTTTAGACCTGGAATGCTTAGACTGCCTTCGTTTGTATTTTTTATTAATTCATTTAATATTCTTGACTATTTGTTTCTCCATATGAATTTAGTTACTATATTTACTAGCTTGCTAAAGTAATATTTTTTGGAAGTCTACTTGGTATGCTAGTGAATAAATAATTTAATTTAAATAGAATTATCATTTTTTCATTATATTAATTTGACCTACCTTTGAGCAATTGTCATTTGCCCACTTATTTAGATATGATTTTATAGGTGTGAAATGGATTTTATATTTGTTTTCATATAATTTCTGAATCTGCCTGGTAGATAGACTCCCCAGAATTTTATGTTGTCTGAAGTTATTTTAAATGGAATGTCTCTTTCTATATCTTGCTGTTGTATCTTTTAATACTATGTAGAAAGGTGATTTTATTTTGCTATTTTACTAAAGTTCATAATTGTTTCCAGTAGCTTTTTAGATGATTATCTAGGGTTGTCTAGGTATATCATCATATCATCTGCAAAGACTGAGAATTTGGTTTATATAATCCCAATGCAAATACCTTTAATATCTTTTTCTTCTTTTATTGCAAAAGCTAACATTTTTGTAACATTGTTTAAGAGTGGGGTCAATGGGCATTCTTGTTTCACCCCTGATCTCATTGGGAATCTTTCCAGTTTACCCTCATTACATATATATATATATATATATATATATATATATATATATATATATATATATATATATGCTTACTAATGATATTAAATAGATGCTGCTTATTATTGTAAGAAACATTCCATTTATTTCTACGCTCTTTAGTATTTTCATAGAAATAGATGCTTTATTTTATTAAAAAAAGTTTTTCAACTTCTATTGAGATAATCCTATGGTTTCTTTTAGATTTGTTATTGATATGGTCAATTATGCAGATAGTTTTCTTAATTTGGTACCCTGCATTCCTCACATAGATCCTGCTTGATCATAGTGTATTATATTAGTGATAACATGATGTTTTCACTTTGCTAATATTTTTATTTAAAATTTTTGCATCCATATTAATTAGAGAAATTGTTCTATAATTTTCTTTCTCATTTTTCTTCCTGTTTTAGAATCAGGACCATATTGATGTCATAGAAGGAATTTGGTGGAAATCCTTCTTTAACTAATTTTTCAAATAGTTTATATAGAATTGGAATCAATTTTTCTTTGAATATTTGGTAGAATTCACTTTTCAATACATCTGGTGCTTTCTTGGGGATTTCAGTGATGGCTTGTTCAATTTCTTTTACTGAGATGTGGTCAAAGTATTTAATTTCCTGTTCTATTAAACTGGGCAGTTTATATTTTTTGTAAATATTCATCCACTTTATTTAGATTGTCAAATATATTGGTTTACAGTTGGGCGAATGACTTTTGAAATACTATTTTAATTTCCTCCCCATTGGTGGTGAATTAATTTTTTTCATTTTTGATACTGATAATTTAGATATTTTTTGATTCTTTTTAAAAATAAATTAACCAAAGGTTCATCTATTTTATTTTTATAAAATCAACTCTTTATTTATGTTAATAGTTTTCTTGCTTTTAATTTCTTTAATTTCTCTTTTAATTTTCAGAAATTCTAATTTGCTATTTGATTTCAAATTCAATTTCAATTTCAAATTTGTTACTGCTTTAACTTTGTTTCCTTGTATGTCCAGTTCATTGATCTCTTCTTTATCTATTTTATTCATGAAGTATTTACAGATATAGTGTTTCCCCTAATAACTTCTTTGACTGTATACGATAAGTTTTGTTATGTTTTCTCATTATTGTCATTGTTTTCAATGAAACTATAACTTTTCTCTATGATATATTATTTGATCAGCTCATTTAAAATTTGGGTATTTAGTTTCAAATTAATTTTAGGTCTATTTCTCTATGGTCCTTTATTGCTTGTGATTTTTATTATCATGATCTGAAATGGATGCATTCATTATTTATGCCATTCTACATTTGATTCAGATGTTTTATTCCTTAATACATGGTCAATTTTTGCACGGGTATCTCATACATCCAATGAACTTCTTAGGTCTATCATATCCAAATTTCTAGTATTATATTCATCTCTTTAACTTTCTTCTTTTTTACTACATGGTTATATTTTTCTAATTTTTAGAGACAGAAGTTGAAGTCTCCACCAATAGAGTTTTGCTGACTATGTCTTCCAGTAACTCATTTCAGAATTTGGGTGCTATACTGCTTTGAGCATACATATTTATTATTGAAATTTCTTTATTGATTATTATACGTTTTAGGAGGATTTGGTTTCCTTCTATATCTCTTTTCATTTTATTTATTTTTTCAATTACTTAGTCTGAGATAAAAATTGCTACCCCTGCTTTTTTCACTTTGGTTTGTGTCTATCTCTGCTTCAAATGTGTTTCTTGTAAGCAGTATATTGTAGCATTCTGATTTTTAATCCATTCTGTTTCCATTTATCGGAGAGTTCATCCCAATCACATTCATAGTTATTACTTTTTATTATTCTCCATGCTCTCCTCTCCATTTTGTTTTTCCCCCTCCTTTCACTTTATCATACCTCCCCAGGATTTTGCTTCTGAAAATTTCCTCCCTCAATCTATCCCTTTATCTATCCAGCACCCTCCATTTCCTTTTTTTTTTCTTCTTCTTCTTTCCCTCATTACCTCCCTCTTTTCCCTTCCTAATAATAGAAAGGAAGATATATTTCTGATCACAACTGAACATGAGCGTATTAATTCCTCTTTGAGCCAAATCTATTGAAAGTATGGTTTGGAGAGTTCTCACCCCCTGCCTTTTTACCCTGTATTACAAAAGGTCCTTTGTGCTTCTTCCTTTACTGTAATTTATACCATTCTATCTCTCTTTTCCTTCCATCTCTTTATACTCCCCCCTTTCATTAAAGTCTTAATTTTTTTAATCATTCCATCAAAGTCTTGTAATACCATGAATGTCCATACCTTCACTCTAAGTATATTCCTTCTGATAGAGCTACAGGTATCTAGAGTTATGAGAGTCTTCCTTGCAAGAAGGGATATAAATAGTTCATTTTAATTGGATAGCAGTCTTTTCTTTTCCCTGTTTATCATTTCATGTACCTACTGAATCTCTTGTTTGAAGATCAAGTTTTCTGTTTAGCTCTGTTCTTTTCATCAGGAAAGTATGAAAGTCATCTCTTTCTTTAAATATCCATCTTTTACCCTGAAAGAGAATTCTCAGTTTTGATAGAGAGCTGATTCTTGATTGTAATTCAAACACCCTTGTTCTCCAGAATATCATATTCCAAGTCTTTCAATCCTTTAATCTTGATGCAGTCAGGTTCTGTGTATTCTTGTGATGCCTTGATATTTAAATTATTTCTGTTTTCAGGGTTTTCTCCTTAATCTGATGATTCTTGAGTTTAACCACAGTATTCCATGCTATTTTAATTTTGGGATCCCTTTCAGGAGGTGATCAATGGAGTCTTTCAATGAGTGTTTTGCCTTCTGGTTCTAGTATATCAGCATAGTTCGCCTGGACTATTTCCTTAAGAATACTGTCCAGGCTCTTTTTTTGATCAAGTTTTTCAAGTAATCCTATGATTTTAAATAATCTTTCCTGAATCTATTTTCCCAGCCAATTGTTTTACTAATGAGATATTTTGCATTTATTTCTTTTTTAAATTTTGTTTATCAGATTTGATTCTTGGTATCTCATGGAGTCATTAGCTTCCATTAGTCCCAATTTATTTTTAGGGATTATTTTCTACATGTTTGTTTTTTCATACCCTTTCATTTAATCAGTTCTATTTTAAAGGAGTTTTTTTATCCTATTCTGTTTGTTCAATTGTGCCTTTGAAGAAATTATTTTCATTTTGCATTTGTCCAGTTGTATTGTTGAAGGATTTTTTTTTCTTCTGTCATTTTGGCACAATATGTTAATTTTCTCTTGCGTTTCCTTCCTCAGTTCTTCCATTTGATTTTTAAACTCCTTTATTATCTCCTCTAAGTCTTTCTGGGCTGGAGAACAATTGATATTTTCCTCTGATGCATCACATATAGAACCTCTTCTATTTTTCTTTTCTGAGTTAGTATTCTTATCTCCAAGGTAACATTCAATAGACCATGTCATTTTCTGACCTTTCTTCATTTTGAATTTTGTTACATTTCCCTAGGATCTACTTGGGAGATCATCTGTTCACAGTCCTTCAATGTTAAGAGATCTAGAGGCCATGCATATTGGAGTTAGGACCTCCAAGATGTTACTCAGTGGTCCAACCAGTAAAGAACACCAGAAGCTTTCTCTGGATCATTTATGTTGGGGATGTCAGCCACATGGAACTGAATTTAGGGTGTCCCTATGCAACTCAGTCACTGGTGTGGGTTGTCAGGGTTGGAAATGTCAGAAATTCTCTCTGAATAGTTAACTCTGAGGAAATCCACAATCCTCACCTGGGTCTTTGGGAAAGGTGAAAATACCTGGGGTTGTTTCTACAAATGCCAGAGCCTTTCACAGGAATGCCAGAGACTCTTCTGAGAACAGGTGATTGCCACCATGCTAATTGAATGAGTGTATTGGGAACATGCACAAAGGTATTCACTCCCACCACTAAGATTCTAAGATTGTTCTTCCTTATCACTCTTCTGCTTTCTAAGGGTGTTTGCTTTCTACCCTAGACATGCCCACACCTCCCCTCCTTCTCTCCCCAGCTCCAAAATATATTAAGATGTTTGATTCATGTTGGTTCTGAAGGAAAGCCAGGAGAATTTAAAACAGTGTCTGGTTTCTTTCTGCCATTTTGGTCAAAAAAGTCAAATTATGGGTAACTAGAAAAGCAAAGGTTTTACTCATTAATGACAGTTCTCTTTTTCTTAATTGACAGTTTTTTGCTAAGTGCTCTGTTCTATATTATTCTTGCAATGACAGATCTCTATTGCTACTGCCTCATTCAAGGAGTTATCATGGCTTCTTCAAATCTGAGTTTAATTATCTTCATGATTTCGGTCATAAGTAGCAAGTCCATGGAATTGTTGTCAGTAGTTTCATTGGAGAATATTACATTATTTTCTCATTCTTTGCTCTTTAGGTACATTTTTAAATTTTAATTTTTAATTCAGTCTCAGTGTCCTACTTTCCATAGAATAGATGTTCTCAAATTTCTCTAAGAATATTTTTCTCCTGGATTTTCACACAAAAATTAATAGAAGTTGAAACTGAATAAAATTAAAATTTACAAAGGATAAGAAAGGATTGCCGTTGAGCTCCAAAATTCATTGGTATAAATAAAGTATTGAATAAACCTAGATACAAAACAGCTCATGTGAAAAAATAATAATAGAACTGGTGATTTTAGTGGACTCCAAGTTTGACATAGCTAAAAAGTATCCATTAATGTTTGAGCTCTTAGCACTGTAAGTTACTTAAGAAGTTCTAAAAGAAGTTACTAAAACACAGTGCTCATCCAAGAAAGAGAGCTAATAAAATTCTATAATGGAGCCTAATAAAATTCTGTCAGTGATGAGTTTAAACTAGCAGAAGTCAATCACATTGCTACTTTTTTCTAATTTATATAAAGTCAGATCAGCAAATTTACTTAGAATTTCGGGTCCTTTAAATCAATGAATGAAAGAAAAAAGTTTTATTGAGTGCTCACTAGAATGAAGAAAACAAGCATTTATTAAATGCCTACTATGTTTCCAGGCATTTTACAATTATGATTATTACAAGTGATGTCATTTCTTCCTCACAAAACAGTGGTTATTAGGAGTTATTATCACCATGTTATAATTGAGGAAACAACAGCAGACAATGACTTTTCCAGTTTCCTGCTGCTAGAAACTGTGTGAAGTTGAATTTGAGCTCAGTTCTTCCTGGTTTTGGACCCAGAGCAGTCATCTAGTTTTCACAATGCAGTAAACACACATGTATACAAACACCAATACAAAAATCATTAGCAATAGTAAGAATATTACGAGAGTAAGGATACCCTTAAATGGAGTAGCAGTAGGAGTTTAAGGAGTAGGAGCTGAGTAGGAGGACAAACAAGGAGCAATAGGAGGAGGAATAGCAATAGAAGTTCAATGGGAGGATTAGGAAGAGGAGGAGGAGGGGAATAGGAGTATAAGTAGGAATGGGAATCAGAGTAGGAGGAGGAGGAGCAGGAGCAGTGGCAGTAGTAGTAGTAGTAGTAGTAGTAGTAGTAATAGTAGTAGTTTTAGTAGTAACAGCAGCAGCAGCAGTAGTAGTAGTAGTAGAAGCATAGAATTGACAATTTTACTATAATTTTAGTTTATTTTCATTCAATTTTTGAAAATTTCTAGTTCTTCAAACTAAAACCAAAGGCTTAAGAAATTCACAGTCTTGATAGGTTGTGAAACTTTTAATAGTCTTTCAGTTTTTTTTTTCTTTTGGGGCATTCAAAATGTTATCGAAGAATTTTAAAGGGAAGATTGACAGAAGCCATCACTCTCAATTCTTCACTGGATTTATGAAAATTTCAAATGTATTTAAATGCCTTCCTTTAAAATATTGTTTTCATTTTATCAATTTTATGCTGATAATAACAAAAAAATTTCTTTAGTTATTCCCTGAAGGCATGGTAGCAACATGATCCTGGAAAGATTAGCTGAACATATCCATTGCATTCTCAATAAACCCTCATGAACCAATGTTAAAACCATTGACCCTATATACCTCAGATTGAAAGTCAATCCCTCTTTAGCTGAAATTCCAAGTGAAGAAAAAATTTTGAATGCCATTAGAAATCTCTCATGTGGCAAAGCACCTGGTGCTAATTCTACATTAGATTTACAAGGAGGGGAATCCATTGTCATATAAAAAGTAACTGGTATCTTCTTGGTTATACGGCAAGAAGAAGTTTTCTCCCAGGCGTTTTACATTGCTTCTAATAACTTGTCCTGTGATTCTGTCTCTCTCTCTCTCTCTCTCTTCTCTCTCTCTCTCTCTCTCTCTCTCTCTCTCTCTCTCTCTCTCTCTCTCTCCTGTTTAATTGATTGATTGGACACCTAAAGGATGTAATCTATCAAGAGTTAATGTGGCTTAAGAAAGGTCCAAGGAGGGGAAGTTAAGTAGTGCAATGAATAGAGCTCCAGTAATGGTGTCAGGAGAACCTGAGTTCAATCTTGCCTCAGAGGCTTCCTTGAAAAAATATGGGATGGGGGGGAGGACCAGAATTATCAATATGGTGTTTTCTGCTCCACAATTCTAGGAGAAACACCAGGGGAAGAAAAGAGGTCTGAATACAATGGCCATTGATCTCTTCAAGGACTGTGATACTGTCAGTCAAGAAAGATTGTAAAATTTAAAGACAAAATTTGGTTTCCCAGAGAAGTTCATCAGTATTGTATGCCAGTTCCAGGTTGTCATTCTTGTAGATTGATATGGTCATCACCATTGTGTTCAGGTGTATTTTAGCTTTTATGCAGTGAATTTTATATAACATTATTAAGCAGCACAAAATAATTCTTATGAAAAAATAATTAAGTTCACACAAGATAATTTATTCAGTACATTAATTCCATCTTTACCAAGTCACAAAGTTATATTAAAATATTCTCTATATATGTTAATTCCCCCGTTGATCTCTTTGAGTATATATGCAACAATGTGGTATTGATGAATTAAAAGTTTTATGTTGTTTAATTGCATTTCTAGTATAGCTCCTAATAATTTTCAAAAATCATTAGAATAATGCAGAATTATATCAAGAGAATAGTATTGTCTCTGTCTTTGCAAAAGTTCAATTAGCATTTTCAGATCTTGGTTTTTTTCCCAATTTGGTTTCAGGGTGAGATGAAAATTGAAAATTGTTTTAATATATTACATTTTGGAGCATTCTTTTGTATATGATCATAGATTTTATTTTCTTCATTACACTATATTCCTGCCTCTACAGATTTCTTCCTTCAACACAGACCATTAGTCATGTTAACTTTGAAGATTACACTACCATAGCAGTGTCATTACACTGGAAAAATCTTTCTGCCTCTCAAATCCTGATTCTCTAATTGATCAGTTCTTCCTTGAACTTTCAGTTTAAGGAAAATGACCAAATGAATCTTGTTCACTCTTTTCCTCTCTGGGAGTCCCCCTGATCTTCTCATTCACCCACATGCCCCTGTGTCAGTACATTTTCCCATCCCTCTACTATTATTTCAGCTTCTTTTTATGTGTTAACTTCTTTATTATAATGTAACTTCATTGAAAAATGTTATTTATTTTTGTTATTATTGTTATTATTATTAAGTGATTGTCATAGTGCTTAGCAAGTAATAAAAATGATAAAAACAAATTAAATATTTGTTGGCTCTTTTACATTGATGCTTCTGAAATTTTTTTTTATTCTTTGCTAGTTTTTTTAATAAAATTTCACAAGTTCTCTATATTACATCTTAATCAAAAAAGATTTCCCCTTTTTAACTCCTAAAATTTCTATTTTTCCTGTTGCCTTGATTAAAAGTCATCTGTGACAGGGCAGCACTGGTCCTGGGGACATGATGATCTGAGTTCAAATCCAAACTCATACACTTAATACTTAGCTGTGTGACCTTGAACAAGCCACTTAACCCCATTGACTTGAAAAAATCCAAAAGAAAAGCAAAATAAACAAGCCAACCAACAAACCAAAACACCATTATGAAGCAAAGTAGATTGAGATTCAAATTTTGATTTTCAGTTGAATATGAAACAAAATGTTTTCTTAAAAAAATGATTATTTTTATTTTCTTATTAAATTAGATAATATTTTTAAAGTCATTGGCAATAATATCTTGTATATTTTAGGTTATAAGCAAATTCAAGTTATTATTATAACTTTGGCATCATCATTATCATTACCATAATTATTATCATAATTATAATTATTACATAGTGTGACATCCATTTTGTAGGTGAGATCACCCTATTCATATTCAAAATTATAATAAACATATTTTCCCCTCCATAATAAACTATAAAGATTCTTCTCTTATTCCATTCTACTACTTGTCTTTAAAAGAGAAAATGGGTTATAAAGAGGAGATGAAATCAGTGCTAGCTATGTTATTTGAATAGTCTGATATCTCTACTTTGTTTCTTCTTCTACCTTAAATATGTATCTTTATTTCTCCTACTTTGTCCTTCCATTTTTTCACACACCTAATTTGAAGTGGTTTTTTTTGTTTTAAATTGGCTATTCCTTCTCAAATCTATTTTGTCACATATCTCATTTTAAAATTTTCCTGTCAATGATCATTGCCTTGTATATTTAATATGTGCATCACATATTTTTGGTAGTATTGATTATTCTAGTCATATCTTCACTTTCATATAGGTTTCTTAGGTCTTCTGTGTTTTCATTTGAATGATTCTAATCATTTCTGGATCATCTTGAATGTTTAGAAGTCATTGATTTTTGTACAAATGATGTTTTTTTAATATATCACAAAAATATTCTTGTTTAAGAGTAAACATATTACCCCCTCCCCCCAAACAGATAGATCCTCATAAGCAATAAAGTAAAGGAAAGAGAAAAAATTAAAATTAAAATTAAAAAAGTAATAATAATAATATGGACAATCACATGGTGCAGTGGACAGTGGATGGAGCACCAGCCCTGGAGCCAGGAGCACCCAGATTCAAATCTGGCCTTTTAAACCCAACAATCACCCAGCTGTGTGGCCCTGGGCAAGTCACCCAACCCTATTTGCCTTGCAAACTCCCCAAATAAAAATAATAATAATAATAATATGTGCTTTTCAGTCTGTGTTCCAACACCACCAGCTCTGCCACAGATGTATGACATTCTTTATGATAAGTCCATGACAAAAGCTATTTCCATATTTTTCCACTGTTGCCATTGCTGATTGCAACTTCCTCCATTCATATTTACCCTCTACCATATACTATATTTTCTCTCTCCTTTCATTCTGTCCCTCTTCTCAAATGTGCTGTAGTGTAGCTGAGTGGTTCAGCACACTGATGATGGACCCTGGGGACAAGAAGTCCCAAGCCAGCCCACATGCCTCCTCTAAGGCCCAGCAACCACCTGACCCTGTGGTCCCAGACAGGCCATCCAATCCCAGCCCTTTGCAAGAAGTAAAAAAGAAAATGTACTATATCTGACCACTCTCCCCACAATCTACCCTCTTCTCCACCACTCACATCACCCCCTTCCCCCTGTCCCCCTTCTCTGCTTCTTACTCTAGATGTCTATACCTCATTGAGTACATATATATATGTATATATATATATATATGTGTGTGTGTGTGTGTGTGTGTGTGTTGTTTCCTCTCCAAGCTACCTCTGATGAGAGCAAAGGTTTGCTCCTTCCCCCTCACCTTCCCCCTTCCATATCATTGTATTAGCTCATTGTAATAAAAAAAATTACTATATGAATTATCTTAAACTATTCCACATCTCCTTTCTCTTATTCCCATTATATTTCCCTTTTAGCCATTGACTCCATTTTTAAATTATATCTTCAAATTCAGCTATCTCCTATGCTTCATCTATAAAATCTGCTTCTACCTGTTCCATTAAATAAGAAGTTTCTTATGAGTATTATCAGTATCATTTTTCTATGCAGTAATACATGTAGTTCATCATCATATTTTACCATTCTCTTCCACTCTCTATGCTTCACCTGAATCCTGTATTTGAAGATTAAACTTTCTGTTCAGCTCTGGCTACTTTAACAGGAACATTTGAAATTCCCCTGATTCATTGAAAGTCCATCTTTTTCCCTGAAAGAGGAAATTAATTTTGTTGGGTAGTTTATTCTTGGTTGCATTCTGAGCTGTTTTGCCTTCTGGAATATTATATCCCTAAGCCCTATGAGCATTTAGTGCAGATGCTGCTAAGTCCTATGTGATCCTGACTACAACTCCATGATATTTGAATTGTGTCCTTCTGGCTGCTTGTAATATTTTCTCTTTGACTTGGGAGTTCTGGTATTTGACTATGATATTCCTGGGGGTTGTTTTTTTGGATCTATTTCTGGGGAAATAGGTGGATTTTCTCAATTTCTATTTTGCCCTCTGCTTCAAGGATATCTGGGCAATTTCCCTGTACAAATTCTTTCAAAATGACGTCAAGGCTGTTTTCCTGATCGTGACTTTCAATTAACCTAATAATTTTTAAATTATCTTTCCTGAATCTGTTTTCCAGATCAGTTGATTTTTCAATAAGATGTTTCACATTTTCTTCTAATTTTTCATTATTTTGGTTTTGAAGTATTGTACCTTGATTTCTTGTAAAATCAGCAACTTCCTTTCATTCCATTCTACATCTGATGGATTTGTTTTCCTCAGAGTGCTTTCTTATTTCTTTTTCCATCGGGCCAATTGTACTTTTTAAAGCATTCTTCTCCTCAATAACTTTTTTAACTGTTTTTGTCCATTTTACCTATGCTAGTTTTTAACATGTTATGTTCTTCAGTATTTTTTGGATCTCCTTGACTAAACTGCTAACTTCTTTTTCATGTTTTCCCTGCATCTCTCTCATTTCTTTCCCCAATTTTTCTTCTATCTCCCTCACTTGATTTTCAAAATCTTTTTTGAGCTCTGTCATAGCTTGAGCCCAATTTTTGTTTTTCTTGCAGTTTTTAGATTCAGGAGCTTATACTTCCTCATCTTCAGATTGAACATTTTGATCCTTCTTAGGCTCATGTATTTCTCAATCATGTTCCTCTTTTGTCTCTATTTATTCATTTCCCTAGCCTGTACCTGGTCTTGAGGTGCTTCCTGATCATTTGAGTATTATTGGGTCACCCCCCCCCACAAGGATCTCAGTGTGTGAGACTCTGTCTTCCCTCATAGTCTGTGAATGATCACAAGTGCAACCGTCTCCCACAGGGCTGACCTGGGGGAGGCCCTACTGTTCTATGGGGGGTCTAGACTGAATGTGTAATCAGAGCCCCAGAGTCCTGCTCCATGTACAGAAGAAAGACCTCAAAAGTCTCTCTCTACTCCCCTACCTAGGTTGAGTAATCTAGGCTCATTTGCCTGGGGGCTCCTGCTTGTTGACTCCTCCTGCTTCAGGTTCCTGGATCTGGGCTGCCTTGGCCATGGTGCTTGCTGAGTGCCCTGAGGGCTAGCTTCACTCATTGATTCTGGCAGAGGTCCTCCTGCTGATCTTCCAAGTTGTGCCTGGTGCTCCCCTGGATGTAGGTCAGGAAACTGCCCCCACTACCCTGAGCCATGGCTCCCAGGCACCCTGGGACTATCTCCAGGAGGGAAAAGTTCCTTCACTCTGATGGGTGACCCCTCTAACCCCTCGGAACCGAACCTTTCCACTATTTTCCAGGTTACCTTGGGCTGGAGAACTGCCTCACTGGATCCCTCTTTAGGTTCTGTCTCTTGAAAATTTAGTTAGAGTCGTTATTTTATGAGTTTTGAAATATTATAGAGAGTACCTAAGAGAGTCTCTAATCCTGTTGCCATCTTGACTCTGCCCCCAAAGTCATTGCTTTCATTAAAATATTATTTCTTTTTGTCTTATGAGACAAAAGTAATTTTAACAAGACAGATTATGATTGAGTTTAGATATTTTTTTCTATTTCCTTTTTTATCATATTCTAGTATTTCTTCTTTTGTTGCAATGCCCTATGTGATTTTTATTGGTATATAAAGTTTTTAGAATTTTTTGTTAATTTTTTTGATGTTTGAAGTATTTTCCCAATTTCAGTATAAGGGTTCTGTACTACCAATTACATTTTTGAATGTATAAAATTAGGGATTCCTTTGAGGTGGTAACCCATGGATTTTTTCATTATTTCCTTTTTAAATTATTTTGAAAAACTGCTATTTTATTGTCAATAAGCATTTCTTTGGTAATTTCTTTGCTACTGTTTGCTATTTTAAGTATTTGGTATGCAATAAGTGCTTCCAGGGAACTTATACTAAAGGGATACAACATTGTCATAGTTTAGAATATAGAAGATATACCCAAAATAAATATAAAATTATTTTTGTGTGTACCCCTAACAACTGGTGAAATAAAAAATCACCTATCAAAGTAGATAAATAGATGATATTTGAGGGATGTATTGAAGGACTCCAGAGTCTGCAAGTTGTAGAAACAGAGGAGGGAGAGTTTTGGAAAGAAAGAGAAGAGGAGAGGGAAGGAGTAAAGAGGAGAGGGAAGAAAGGGAATGGAGAAGCAGAGGGGAAGAAAGGAGAAGAGGTTGGTCATGAAGGGTTGAGAGTAGGCTATAGTTTATTCCAATATGCAGTCTTGAACAGAGGGAACAATAATGATGTCAATTTGACTGACAAATAGAATGAGAAAAGAAGAAGAATCTAACCAGTGTGGAAATTCAAGGTACAGTTAGAGAGTAAGGGTTTTTCTTTTTTTTACACAATAAAGCTTAAGTGATTTTCCCAGGGTCATAGAAGTAGTGAGTATCTGAAGTTGCATTAGAACTCAAGTCCTCCTGATTCAACGGGGACAAAAACAACATAGGTAGTATCCCAAACAGTACAGTTTTCAACTACAAGGCAAAGATAAAATAATATAAGAATAGATCAAATGACTGTTGTGTTATCAAATGGACTTGATACTTTCCTCTAATAATAGCAGCTAGAACAAGGAATATTCTGCCAGAAAAGAAGAGTAATGATCCAATTCCAGAAATTTCTTTTTCCCCAATGCTCAAAGTTTACTTAGCCATAACAGTTTCTTCGTTGTTTGTCAAAGTAATATCTATGTGATTTGAATATTTTCTTTTATATTTAGAATCCACATGTTCTCATGATTGTTTCCTGCTTCTCTATTTCAAGTACTTGCTCACTTGTTTCTATGTACTTAAGACCTTACTATTTATTACCTTATTATTACCTAGTTACTATGCCAATCAAGTTGTCAAGCCCATTACCCCATAAACTTCCTTCAAAGAAAGATTGCTTCATTATATGAAGTCCATTGCTAGCACCATGCGTAATAACTTGTACTATACTAGACACATAGTAGATGCTTAATCAGTGCTAGTCAAGTGACTAATATGGGTCATTACCAATTATTTCTCTTTGTAAATATGGAAGCTGGGCTTGATATTTTTGTTTACCTTCACCTGATCATTCATATTATATTTTTTTTCTTAATTTTGCAAGATTATTATTGTCACCTTTATCAAAAATATATACTGCTACCTCACAACTGATTGTTAGAATCAGAAACTACTTGGTGACATGAATTTTGAAGGCGGTTTGTTGATGTTTCCATTGATTCAGCATGGAAAAAACTTTCATTCCTTCAAAATAGTGCTTTCAAAGAATTTTCCTAAGGTGTAGAAAATTACCCAGACAAAAACCTCATGCTATACCTATAGCCTGGGTAAAGCAAGACCTTTGTTTGGGGCGGATATATAAAAGTTGTTGACTTTAAGGGAAGGATTCTTTCCATGACTGGTAGAGTTCCATGTGGCTGTAGTAGTAATGTTTCTCTACAGCATTCTTCTTCTCTTCTAACCTGGTCCTCAGCAATAGTGGTAATGATCTTAGCCCCTCTTCATAATGAATTTTGAAAGTGTCTAGTGTTCAGGGATCATCCTTTTACATTGATCTATTCATCCTTAACTTAAAAATATTATTTTGTTTATCCTTGGTTGTTCCCTTGCCCCCACACTTAGCAGCAGTCAGACATTTTAATATGTGGAAATTTCATTCAAATATAACTCAAATGACTATGAACTAAACTTTCATTTATCTCACATTTCTAAGAAGTAGGATAATGGTGCCTGGAGGAAAGAAGTTTGAAACTATATAATTCTCTTGAGAAATATTTGCCTTTTGGTAGGCCAATTCTCTCTTTCAACTCACTCCCTCTTCAACTTGAACTTGTGATTTGGGTCTCTGAGATAGATTGCATGGTACTCTCAGGGATCTTGGCTTAGCTGTGAGGTGTTAGGCTTTAATATGGTGCTCTTGAGGTGGCCCAAATAGGTTTTCTATCAGCATTCAATTTCAATAATTTGTTAGCAAATATTTTGACTATGACAGCATAATAAAAACAAATATAAGTACTGTCCCCAGCCCTACCAAATTCTGAGGCATACCTTTTCCACATCCTACAGGTTCATGGGATAGGATAACTCAAAAAGTGTAGGTGGCTGTGAATCAGAAATAAAAAATAGAGTAAAAATAGAGAGTAAATACCAAAACTTATGGGAAACAGTCAAGGCACTTGGCAAGGATTATATCATATCTTTAAATAATTTTAAATGAATATTTTGAAGAAAGAAGAAATCACTGAACAAAATATGCAACTAAAAAATTAGAGAAAAAAACAAATTAAAAACTCCCAATTATATACCAAATTTGAAATACTAAAAATTAAAGGAAAAATTAAAATAAAACTGAGTTGGTTTTATGAAAAACAATAAAATTGATAAACCTCTAGTCAATTTGGTTAAAATTAAAAGTTGAAAATCAAATTGCTAGTATGATAAATGAAAAATGTGAATTTACCACCCATAAGGAGGAAATTAAAGTAACAATTCAGAATTATTTTGACCAATCCCATGCCAATAAATTTGAAAATCTAAGTGAAATGGATGAATATTTACAAAAATATAAGTTACCCTGGTTAAATGAAGAGGAAATTAAATAGCTAAATAATCCTATCTCAGAAAAAGAAATACAACAAGCCATTATTGAACTCCCTAAGAAAACATCTCCAAAGCTAGATGGATTCACTAGTGAATTCTATCAAACATTTCAGGAAAAATTGCTTCCAATTCTATATAAATTCTTTGGCAAAATAGGTAAAAATGGAACTCTAAATAACTCTAGATAACTCTTTCTATGACACTAATATGGTGCTGATACCTAAACCAGGAAGAGTCAAAATAGAGAAAGAATATTTTAGACTTATCTCCCTGAGGAATATAAAGGCAAAAAATCTTAAATAACATCCTAGCAGAGTGATTTTAGAAAGTTTTCACTAGGATAATACACTATGATCAAGTTGGATTTATCTCAGGAATGCAGGGTTGGTTCAGTATTAGGAAAATTGTTACTTTGATTAACTATATCTTTAACAAATCTATCAAAAATCAGATGATTATATCAATAGATGCTGAAAAATCCTTTGAAAAAATACAATACTCATTCTTGCTAAAAACATTGGAGAGTAAGGGAATTGATGGACTGTTCTTAGAATAAAACAGCATCTATCTGAAACTTTCAACAAGCTTTATATGCAATGAGGGTAGGCTAGAGGCATTCCCAACAAGATCAGGAATGAAACGATGCCTATTATTACCACAGCTATTCAATATCATGTTAGAAATGCTAACTTCAGTAATAAGAGAAGAAAAATAAATTGAACAAATTAGAATTGGGAAGGAAGAGACAAAACTATCATTTTGAAGAAGACATGATGATGTACCTAGAGAATCTTACAAAATCATCTAAAAAACCACTGAAAAGGGGTGGCTAGGTGGCACAGTGGATACAGCACTGGCCCTGGAGTCAGGAGTACTTGAGTTCAAATCCGGCATCAGGCACTTAATAATTACCTAGCTGTGTGGTCTTAGGCAAGCCACTTAACCCCACTGCCTTAACAAAACACTGGAAACAATTAACAACTTTACCAAAGTCACAGGATATAAAATAAAACCTCATAAATCCTCAGCATTTCTATATATTACTAACAAGATAGAGCAGAAAGAGCTAGAAAGAGATGTCCTATACAAAGTAACTTCAGACAATAAAAAATACTTGGGAGTCTACTTGCCAAAGCAGACTCAGGAACTTTATGAAAACAATTACAAAACACTACTCACACAAATAAAATTAGATTTAAATAACTGGGCAAATATCAACTATTCATGGATAGTTTGAGCTAAAATAATAAAAATGAAAATTCCAGCTAAATTTAAATACTTAATTAGTGCCCTTCCAATCAAAATTCCAAAAAAATTTCTTTAATGAGAGACAAAATTGAAAGTAAATTCATTTGGAGAAATAAAACGTCAAGAATTCCCAATCATTTATTGAAAAAAAGTGAAAAAGAAGGTGGCTTAGCCCTACTAGATCAAAAATTATATTGTAAAGCATCAGTCATCAAAACTGTTTGTATTGGCTAAGAATTTAGAATGGTGAATCAGTGGAAAAGACTAGGTGCAAAAGAGAAAGCAGTAGATGATTACAGTAATCTTTTGTTTGATAAACCCAAAGAGTATAGCTACTGAGAGAAAATCCCTCTCTTCAATAAAAACTCTTGAGAAAAATCAGAAGTTAATATGGCAGAAACTTGGATTAGACCAACATCTCACACCCTCTACCTAGATAAGATCAAAATGGGTACAGAATTCAAAAATAAGAGAAAATATTATCAGCAAAATTGGAAATCAAGGAATAGTTACCTGTCAGATCTATGGAAAGAGAAGCAGTTTATGATCAAAGAAGAAACAGAATACATCATTATAAACAAAATAGATAATTTTGATTACATTTAATTAAAAAGCTTTTCCACAAAAGAAATATAATAAATAGGGAAACAATTTTACAACTAGTATTTATAACAAAGGACTCATTTCTAAAAAAGTATATAGAGAACTGAGTCAAATTTATAAAAAAAATTACCCAAATGACAAATGACCAAAAGATATACAAATACAATTTGCAGATGAGGAAATCAAAGGAATCCATAGTCAAATGAAAAATTGCTTTAAATCATTACTGATTAGAGAAATGCACATTAAACCACCTCTGAATTACCACTGGCCAATATGAGAAGAAAGGACAATAATTAATGCTGGAATGGATGTGGGAAATCTGCTGCTGGAGCTGTGAACTCATCCAACATTTCGGACAGAAATCTGTAATTATGTCCAAAGGGCAAGGAAAAAGTGAATATCCTTTAATCCATCAATACCACTACTGGGTCCATATCCTGGGGAGATCATAAAAAAGGGTAAAAACTTCATTTGTACAAAAATAGTCATAGCAGCCCTGTTCCTTGTGGTAAAGAATTGGAAATTGAGTGAATTTCCATCAGTTGGGGAATGGCTTAACAAAATGTGGTATATGTACATTATGGAACACTATTGTTCTATTAGAAACCAGGAGGGATGGGAATTCAGAGAACCCCTGGAGGGATTTTCATGAACTGATGCTGAGTGAGACTAGCAGAAACAGAAGAATATTGTATACCCTAAAAGCAATATGAGGTTGATGATCAATCTTGATAGACTTGCTCATGTCATCAGTGCCACAACCATAGACAATTTGGGTTTATCTGTGATGGAGAATACCATCTGTATCCAAAGAGAGAATTGTGGAATTTGAACAAAGACCAAATACTATTACCTTTCATTTCAGAAAAGGGTATCTTATTATGTAATTTTGCTATCTCTTATATTCTGTTTTTTTTTCCTTAATTATTCAATTTTGCTCAATGGATAACATGGAAGCAATGTAAAGACTATCAGATTGCCTTCTATGGTGGGTGGGTGGGAGGAGGTAAGCAAGATGGTGGGGGTTGAAAACTTCAGAAAATCAATTTTAAAAATCCACCAGAAAGTTTAGAATTAAATGGTGATTTCCTTAAAATAATAAATAGTATCTATCTAAAACCATCATCAAATATTATATGTAATGGGAATACACTAGGAGCATTTTCAATATAATCAAAAGTGAAACAAGATTGTCCATGATCACCATTAGTATTCAATATAGTATTAGAAATACTAGCTATAATAATAAGAGATGAAAAAGAAATTGAAGAAATCAGAACTGGTAATGAGGAAGCAAAACCTTCACTCTTTGCAGATGATATGATATTATACCTAGAGAACCTGATAAAATCATGTTAAAAAACTCATTGAAACAATTAACAAATTCAGCAAAGTAACAGGATACAAAATAAACCCATATAAATCATCAGCATTTTTATGTATGAACAACAAAGCCCAAGAAAGAGCCAGATATAGAAATGGAAATTGCATTTAAAATAACTATAGACCACATTAAATACTTGGCAATCTACCACCCAAGACAAACCCAGAAATTGTATTAACACAATTATAAAGCACTTCTCATCCAAATAAAGACAGGTCTAAATGATTGGAAAATTTTGAAATGCTCATAGTTAGGTCAAGCTAATATAAAAAAGATGACAATTCTACTCAAATTAAATTATTATTTAGTGCCTTACCAATCCATCTACCAGATAATTACTCTATGAGCTAGAAAAAGTAGTAACAGAATGCATCTGGAGCAACAAAAGGGCAAGAATAGCAAGGGGACTGATGAATAAAATGTAAAGGAGGGTGGCATAGGTCTACCAGATCTAAAACTATACTATAAAACATCAGTCATAAAAACTGCCTGGTATTGGTTAAGAAATGTAGGGGTGGCTAGGTGGCGCAGTGGATAAAGCACCGACCCTGAAGTCAGGAGTACTTGAGTTCAAATCTGGCCTCAGATACTTAATAATTACCTAGCTGTGTGGCTTTGGGCAAGCCACTTAACCCCATTTGCCTTGCAAAAAAAACCTTTAAAAAATAGAGTGCTTTATCAGTGGATTAGGTGAAGTTCTAAGAAAGTCATAGGAAATTAGGACAGCAATCTACCATTTGTCAAATCAAAGACATTAGCTTCTGGAATAAGAACACACTCTTTAACAAAAATTGTTGAGAAAACTGGAAAATAATATGGCAAAAACTAGCATAGATCCACATCTCACAACCTAGACCAAAATAAGGTCAAAATGGCTAGAGAATTTATACATAAAGAACTATACCATAGCTAAATAAACAGACCAAGAAATCATCTATCTATCAGATCTATGGCAAGGGAACAAATTTTTCACCAAAGAAGAATTAGAGCACATTATACACTGGAAAATGAATGATTTTGACTATGTTAAATTAAGAAGTTTTGCAGTAATAAAATCAATGATGCTGAAATTAGAAGGAAAACAGAAAGCTTGGAAACAATCTTCACAATTAGAAATTCAGATAATAGCCTCATTTCTAAAATTTTTAGAGAATTGCATCAAATTTATAAGCTCACAAGTCATTACTCAATTTATCAATGGTCAAAGGATATGAACACACAGTTTTCAAATGAAAAAATTAAAGCTATATATAGTTATATGAAAAAATGTTCCAAATCATTATTGATTAGGGAAATGCAAATTGACACATCAATGAGGTATCATCTCACATTATCATGTTGATCAAAATGAGAAAAAGGGAAAATGATTAAAGTTGGAGTGATTGTGGGAGGATTGTGACCCTGATGCATTGCTGGTGGAATTGTGAATGGATCTAACCATTCTGTAGAGCAGAGAGAGAACTATGCCCAAAGAGCAATAAAAATTCTACGTTTGTATACAGAAGAAATTATAGAAAAAAGGAAAAGCCCTACATGTTTCAAAATATTCATAGTAGCTCTTTTTTGTATTTGCAAAAAATTAGAAAGTGAGGGAATGCGTATCAATTGGAAGATCGCTAAACAAGTTAAGGTATGTGAATACTGTGGAATCCTGTTTTATAAGAAGCCATAAATGGTCAGACTCTAGAGAATCATGAAATGACTTATGGTATCTGATGCTGATCGAAGGGAATAGAAACAAGAGTACAATGTTACACAACAGCAAAAATATTTTGAGATGAACAACCTTGATGGAAGCTAGATCAACTCTATTAGACTGGCTGTGGACCTTATTATCTCCATCCAGAGGAAGAAAAACAAAACAAAACTGACCAAAAAAAAAAAAAAAACCTTTCTGAATCTGATGAACACTTTAAAAAAATTATCTCTTATGTATCTCATGTATCTCTTTCCCTCAATCCTAAATCCTCATACCAAAAATTACTAATCTTTACCTTTTTAAAAAAAAATATATATATATATACATATATATATGTATATATATATATATATACATATATATATGTATATATATATATATATATATATATATATATTGCTATCCTCACTGTTTGCACCTGAAGGGAGGGGGATTGGGAAGGGAAGGTGGAAGGAAATTTTGTAACATAAAAATATACATGTGCATAGGGATAAAAATAAATTAATTAAATTTAAATTTAAAAAAGATTTTACAGAGAAAAAGAAGGAAACTAAATACAGTTTCTTTAGGCTGCAAGTGAAAGCTAGACACATAGAATTGGTCAACAAGGTGTTTGTGGAGGGAACCAGAGTGAAGAACAGTCAGTGCACTTAATTATAAACTAGAGAATATTTCCAGTTACTTCCTGTGGGCAAATGGCAATTTATTTTCACCATGCCAAGTCTCATTCTTTGTTAGTCAACTTTCTTTGTGATGTCTAGAGTGAATAAATGCTGTTGCTCTTAAAAAAAAAGGTGGAAAGGGAGAAGTGAATAGGAAAGCAGGGACTGATGGAAGGGAAGGAAGAAGAAGAAAATGGGAAGAGGAAAGGAAAGGAAAGGGGCCTGGATAGAAGGCGGCAAGCCCAGAAGGAGGTATTGTTCAGAAGAAAATACTGGGCAATAGGAAAAATGGGAAAAATACAAATGAAGGGAAGATACCATGGAAGACAATAAAGTTAATAATTATAACTTTGAATATGAATGGAATGAACTCTCCCATAAAATGGAAGAAAATAAAAGAGTAGCTTAAAAACCAGAATCCTAAAATATGCTACTTACACAAAACATATTTGAAGCAGAGTGATACACACAGAGTAAAGAAAATGATTGAAGAATAATATATTATCCTTCAGCTAAAGTGAAAAAATCAGTCCCTATCTCAGATAAAACAGTTGTAAATAGAGTTCCTTAAAAGAGATAAAGAAGGAAACTATAGCTTCCTAAAAGGTACCATAGACAATGGAGCAATTTCAATACAAAATATGTATGCACCATGTAGTATAGCATCCAAATTATTAGAGGAGAAACGAAATGAGTTATAAGAAGATGTAAACAGCAAAATTCTGCAGGTGAGAGACCTCAACCTCCCTCTCTCAGAATCAGATAAACATAACCATAAAATAAAGTAGAAGGAAGTTAAGGAAGTAAATAAAATTATAAAATTTAGACATGATAGACCTGTGGTAAAAATTAAATGTGTGTGGAAAGTAGTATACTTTTTACTGCAGTACATGGCACTTAGAAAAAAAAATAACCATGAACTAGGGTATAGTCAAAAGCAAAAAAAAAGACAGAAATAGTTAATATATACTTTTCAGACCATAAAGCAATTAAAAATCACTTGCAATAATGGGCCATGAAGAAATAAACTAAAAACCTAATTGGAAACTAAATAACCTCATTTTAAAAAATAAGTAGCTGAAAAAAGAAATTATAACAAGAATTAGTGTTTTGAACAAAGACAATTACAATAGCAAGACAACATACCAAAACATATGGGATACAGTCAAAGCAGTCATTAGGGGATATCTTACATCTTTTAAGGCTTACATGAATAAAATTGAGAAAAGCAAAATCAATTAAGTGAGCATGCAACAAAAAATATTAGAGAAGGAACAAATTAATCTCTCCCCAATTAAATACCAAGCTATAAACTCTAAAAATTAAAGGAGAAATTAATAAAATAGAAAGGAAGAAATTATTTAGTTAATAAATAGCACCAATAGTTGGTTTTATGAAAAAAACAGCAAAATAGATTAACCTTGGTTTAATTTGATTTAAACAAAAGCAGAAAATCAAATTATTACCATCAAAAATAAAAATGGAGAACTCACCACAAATGAGGAGGAAATTAAAGTAATAATTCAGAATTATTTTATCTAACTGTATGTCAATAAATTTGATAATCTAAGTGAAATGGATGAATATTGAGAAAAAATATGTTATCCAGATTAAACTAAGAGGAAATTAAATACCTAAATAACCCTATCTCAGAAAAAAAAATTTTACCAGCCATCAATGAACTCACTGGAAATAAATTTCCAGGGCCAGATGGATTCTCAAGATAATTCTATTAAACATTCAAGGAGAGCCTTCTGGCCAAGATGGTAGGGAGAATACAGGCCCAATTCTAAAGTCTACTGATCGTTCCCCATCTATGATATGAAACAAACCTCTTAACAGAAATCTGATCCACAAAACCTCAGAATTTGTTTTCCATAGTCATGGGTGAGTCCTGATGCAGAGGGCGGATCAGCTTCTGATCAGCCTGATTAGCTACAGGGTTGGAGCCCTGGGAACCTGAGGGCCCAAGAACCAGACCTGCTTGATAAGAAGGGCTAGAGCCTGCTCCACCACAGGGACTTGGGTCAACTAGGGAGCAGAGGTATTGGTATTGGTGCTGACCTCTGGAGCTTCCTCACAGGGTGGGTGAGAGTTCCAGTGCAGGAGAGCTGCAGACACCATCCCTGGGTTCCTCTGTGTCTGAGGAACTCTGAGTCCACATCTCCATTGCAGCTGAGGCCTCTTCCCAGAACAAACACAATTACAGCCTACTTATGCCTGGAGCACAAGTGTGTGAGCAGAAAAGCCAACTCAGCAGATGATAGGGAGAGGGATGACTTTCACCCCAGGGTAAAGCCCAACATTGATTGAAGACAAAAGTATTTAACAACTTCAATCACTCACTCCAGGCTAAGGGATTAGGCCTCAATAAAGGTCACAGACACTCCAGAGAAAGCAACAAGTACCTCCTACTGGCCAGCTGGAGAAATTGCACTCAGGGAGCAAATCCTCTAAGCCCCCCACTGGCCAGATGGAGATATTGCACTCACTGAGTAAAGCCTCTAGAGATCCCAACACCAAACCTCTGTGAACCAGCCCCTCCCCAAATCAAGCTCTTAGCAAAATGAAGAAAGGTCAAAGGAAAGGTGGATCCAATGAAAAATTCTTTGAAGGAAAAGTCCCTAACTCTGAGAGACAGAGAACCTCTGAGGAGATTATCATCTGATCACCAGCACAAAAAGACTTTCTTGAAGATATAAGGAAGGAATTTAAAAATCAATTGGAAAATTTGAGAGTCAATTAACACCTTGCAACAAGAAAGAAATCACTGGAAAATATAATTGGACAAATACAGAATGAGAATAATTCTCTGAGATCATCAACTGGGCAAATGCAGAAAGAAAAAAATTATTTCAAAACCTCAATTGATCAAATTGAAAGCTCTTTCAAAAACAGAATTGACCAAATGAAAAAGGAGTTTCAAAAAGTAAACAAAGAAAACTCCTCTCTAAAAAAAAGGAGTCTGCAGAAACTAATGACTTCATGAGACAGCAACAGCCTGTTAAACAAAATGAAAAAATATAAGAAAATGTAAAGTACCTCATAAACAAAACCACTGACCTCGAGAAAAGATTGAGGAGGGGCAACTTGAGAATTATTGGACTTCCTGAAAACATTGAAGAGAAAAAAAAAGCCTGGACTTAATATTACAGGATCTAATGATGGAAAATTTCCCTGATAACATGGAACTGGAGGCCACAATAGTTATTGAAAGGATACATGGATCCCCTACAGAAAGAGGTCTTAAAATGTAAGCATCAAGGAATATTGCCACCAAATCCCAGAACTGTCAGATAAAAGAAAACCGTGCAAGCAGACAGAAAGAAACAATTTAAATACGAAGGAGCCACAGTAACCATTATATAGGACCTGGCTGCATTGAAATTAAGGGATCGAAGGGCCTGGAATGAGATATTCCAAAGAGCAAGGGAGCTTGGAATGCAGTCAAGAATCAACTATCCCGAAAAGCTGAGCTTTCTCTTCCAGGGAAAAAGATGGACATTTAAGCAAATGGAAGAATTGCAAAAATTCCTGATGAAAAGACCAGAGGTAAATAAAAAATTTGGACATCAAACAGGAGGTTCAAGAGATATACAAAAAGGTAAAAATAGGTGGGGAATGAAAAAAAACCTGCTATCCAATAAGTTGAAACTGGCTATATCCCAGTATTGGGAAAAGATTATCAAAACTCTTGAGAATTTAAATTTTACAAAGAGAATATACCTAACCAGAAATGATGGACACTCACGATTTTTCCATGAGACTGCTATCCAATGGGTTGAAACTGGCTATAACCCTTCTTGGGAGGAAGACTCTAATGACTCTCAAGAATTATGATTTTATTAGATAGAATGTACTTAGCTAGAAGTGATGGATACTCATAATTTTCTATGACTCAGATATAATGATTTCAAAACACTTCTTCTTAAAAAGGGGGACATGAAGTACACAAGAGGAGGGAGGGGACTGAATGGGGTAAATCTCATTACATTAAGAGGTACAAAATACCTATACCAAAATACCTACAAAGGGGAAAAAGGGAGGAGATGAGAAACACCTGAATCTTCTTCTCATCAGACTTCGCTTAAAGTTAACTTACACACATATTCAGTTAACTTAAAAAATCATCAAACCTTTCAAGTAGTAAAAGGGGAAAAGGGGATAAGGGGATGGAGAAAAGGAGGGGGAATAAAAGGGAAACTAACAGAAGAAAGGGAAAGGAAAAGAGAAAAATGGAAATTGGAAAGAAAATGGAGGGGTGGACATAGGAGGGCAATCACACAGAAAAGGGTGGTATTCAGAAAAACATACTAGGGAATATAGTTAAAGGGGGTAAATGGGAAAAATACAAACAGAGGGAAGATAGCACAGAGGGCAATAAAGAATTAGTAATCATAACCTTGAATGTGAATGGGATGAACTCTCCCATAAAACATAAGCAAATATCAGAGTGAATTAAAAACCAGAATCCTACAATATGCTGCTAACAAGAAACTCATATGAAGCAGAGAGACACATATAGAGTAAAGGTAAAAGGTTGGAACAGAATATATTTTGCTTCAGTTGAAGTGAAAAAAGCAGGGGTAGCAATCCTTATCTTAGACAAAGAAGCTGCTAAAACAGATAGCATTAAAAGAAATAAGGAAGGAAACTACATCCTCCCAAAAGGTACCATAGCATAAAGTGATTTCAATACTGAATACACACACACACACACACACACACACACACACACACACACACACACACACATATATATATATATATATATATATATATATATATATATATATATATATATATATAAAATACAGGAAGATATAGAGAGCAAAACTCTACTAGTGGGAGACCTCAACCTTCCACTTTCAGATCTAGATAAATCGAATCATAAAATAAACAAGAAAGAAGTTAAGGAGGTAAATAAATTGTGAGGAAAAACTAGATATGATAGACTTATGGAGGAAATTAAGTGGGGATAGAAATGAATATATCTTTTTCTCTCCAGTACATAGCACTTATACAAAAATAGACCATGTACCAGGGCATAAAAAACTTAATGATCAACTGCAGAAATAGTGAATACATCTTTTTTATATCATAATGCAATAAAAATTATATGCAATATTGGACCAGGGACATATAGACACAGAACTAATTGGAACCTAAGTGATCACATTTTTAAGAATCAGTGGATCAAGCAACAAATTATAGAAAGAAATAATTATTTCATCCTAGAAAATGACAATAATGAAACAACACACCAAAACCCATGACATACACTCAAGGCAGCTGTCATGGGATATATTATATATTTAAATGCTTACATTAATACATTAGAGAAAGAGAAAATCAAAGAACTAAACATGCAACTAAAAAATTAGAGAAAAAACAAATTAAAAATCCCCAAATAAATACCAAATTAGAAATTCTAAAAATTAAAGGATAAATTAATAAAATCAAAAGCAAAAAATTATTGAATTAATGAATAAAACCAAGAGTTGGTTTTATGAAAAAACAGGAAAACTGATAAACCTCTGGTCAATTTGATTAAAAAAAGAAAGTAGAAACCAAATTTCTAGTATCATAAATGAAAAATGTGAACTCACCAACAATGAGGAGGAAATTAAAGTAATAATTCAGAATTATTTTGCTCAACTCTATGCCAATAAATTTGACAATCTAAGTGAAATGGATGAATATTTACAAAAATATAAGTATCCCAGATTAAATGAAGAGGATATTAAATACCCAAACAACCCTATCTCAGAAAAAGAAACTCAACAAGCCATCATTGAACTCTGTAAGAAAAAATCTCCAGGGCCTGATGGATTCACAAGTGAATTCTTCCAAACACTGAAGGAACAATTAGTTTCCATTCTATATTAAACTCTTTGGAAAAATAAGGAAGACAGATCTCTGCTAAATCTTTCTGTGAAACCAATATGGTGCTGACACCTAAAAACAGGAAGAGTTAAAACAGAGAAAGACAATTATAGACCTATCTCCCTGATGAATATAGATGCAAAAATCATAAATAAAACCTTAGCAAAAGGTTTACAACAACTTATCACTAGGATAATACATTTTGAAAAAATGAGATTCATCCTAGGAAATGTAGGCTTGTTTCAATATTAGGAAAACTGATAGTATGATCAATAGTATCAACAACAAATCTATCAGAAATTATATTATCATATCAATAGATGCTGAAAAAGTTTTTGACAAAATACAGCACCCATTCCTGCTAAAAAACTAGAGAGTGTAGGAATAGATGGATTGTTCCTTAGAATAATAAGCAGTTTCTATCTGAAAAACCATCAACAAGCATTATATTTAATGGGGAAAGGCATTCCCAATAAGATCAGGGGTGAAACAATGATGCCCATTATCATCACTACTGTTCAATAGCATATTAGAAATTTTGCCTTCTGCAATTAGAGAAGAAAAAGAAATTGAAAGAATTAGAATTGGGAAGGAAGAGACCGAACTCTTACTCTTTGCAGATGACATGATAGTATACCTAGAGAATCCCAAAAAATCATCCAAAAAACTACTGGAAACAATTAGAAATTTTAGGAAAGTTGCAGGATATAAAGTAAACCCTCATAAATCCTCAACTTTTCTATATATGGCTAGCAAGACACAGCAGGAACACCTAGAAAGAGAAATCCTATTCAAAGTAACCTCAGAGAATATAAAATACCTGGGAGTCTATTTGCCAAGGCAGACTCAGAAACTTTTTGAAAACAATTATAAAATTTCTCACACAAATTAAATCAGTTTTAAATAACTGGTCAAACATCAACTGTTCATGGATAGGTAGAGCTAATATAATAAAAATCACAATTCTCCCCAAATCAAACTACCTGTTTAGTGTCATAACAATCAAAATTCCAAAAAATTAATGAGTTAGAAAAATTGTGAGTAAATTCATATGGAGAAATAAATAGTCAAGAATTTCCAGGGATTTAATGAAGAAAGTGCAAAAGAAAGGGGCTTAGCCCTACTTGATCTAAAATTATATTATAAGGCATCAGTCATCAAAACTGTCTGATATTGGCTAAGAAATAGTGTGGTGGACCAGTTGAATAGACTAGGTGCAATAGCAGGAAATGATTATAGTAATCTGCTATTTGATAAATACAAAGAGTCCAGCTATCATGATAAAAAAAAAAACTCTCTCTTTGATTAAAACTGCTGGGGAAATTGTAATACAGTATGGAGAAAATGTAGATTAGACCAAAACTTCACACCCTATACCAAGATAAGATGCAAATGGATATAGGATAAGACATAAAAAAACAATATTATAAGCAAATCAGAAGATCAAGGACTAGTTTACCTGTCAGATCTATGGGAAGGGAAGCAGTTTATGACTAAGGCAGAGATGGAGAACATCACTAAAAACAAACTAGATGATTTCGATTACATGAAATTAAAAGTTTTTGCACAGACCAAACCACTGTAACCAAGATCAAAAGAAATGTAGCAAACTGGGAAGCATTCTTTACAACTAATGTTTCTGACAAAGGACTCATTTCTAAAATTTACAGAAAACTGAGTCATATTTTAAAAAAAGCCATTCCCCAATTGACAAATTGTCAAAGGATATGTAAAAGCAATTTACAGATGAAGAGATCAAAGCAATACAGAGTAATATGAATAATTGCTCTAAATCATTGTTTATTTGAGAAATATAAATTAAAGCATCTCTGAGATACCACCTCACACCTCTCAGACTGGGCAATATGACCAGAAAGGATAATGATCATTGTTGGTATGGTTGTGGGAAATCTGGAACACTAATACATTTTTGGTGGAGCTGTGAGCTCATTCAACCTTTCTGGAGAAAAATTTGGAATTATGACCAAAGGGCAACAAAAATGTGCACACTCTTTGTTCCAACAATATTACTACTGGTTCTATACCCTGAAGAGATAATGAAAAATGGTAAAAACATCACTTGTACAAAAATATTCATAGCAGCCCTGTTTGTGGTAGCAAAGAATTAGAAATTAAGTAAATGTCCTTCAATTGGGGAATGGCTTAGCAAATTGTGGTATATGTATGTCATGGAACACTATTGTTCTATTAGAAACCAGGAGGGATGGTAATTCAGGGAATACTGGAGGTATTTGCATGAACTGATGTTGAGTGAGATGAGAAGATCGAGAAAAACACTGTACACCCTAACAGCAACACGGGAGCAATGACCAACCTTGATGGACTCAATAATTCCATCAGTGCAACAATCAGGGTTATTCTGGGGCTCTCTGCAATGGAGAATACTATCTGTATCCAGAGAAACAACTGTGGAGTTTGAACAAAGACCAAGGACTATTACCTTTAATTTAGGGGGAAAAAAACTGATATCTTATTGTCTGATCTTGCTATCTCTTATATTTTATGTTTCTTCCTTAAGGATATGATTTCTCTCCCATCACATTCAATTTGGATCAACTTATACCATGGAAACAATGTAAATACTGACAAATTGTTTTCTGTGGGGGGGGATGGAAGTAAGATCAGTGGAAAAACTATAAAACTCAAAATAAATAAAATCCTAAGAAAAACATTCAAGGAACAATTGGTTCCAATTTTATGTAAACTTTTTTTGAAAAATAGGTGAAGATGGAAGCCTGTCTAATTCTTTCTATGTCACCATTATGGTGCTCATACCTAAACCAGTAAGAGTCAAAACAGGGAAACAAAATTATAGACCAATTTCCCTAATGTGTATGGAAGCAAAAACATTAAATAAAATATTAGCAAAGTGATTGCAGCATGTTATCACTAGGATAATAAACTATCAGCAAAAAGTATTTATTCCAGGAATGCAGGGTTGGTTCAATATTAGGAAAACTGTTAACATAATTGGTTATATAGATTATAAATCTAACAGAAATCATATGTTTGTCTCAATAGGTGCTAAAAATCCTTTGTCAAAATAAAGCACCCATTCCTACTAAAAACACTAGAGTGAGTAGGAATAAAAGGATTAATCTTCAAAATGATGAGTAGTATCTATCTGAAACCATCACCAAGCATTTTATGCAATGTGGATAAGCTAAAATCATTCCCATTAAGATCAGGGTGAAACTAGATGCCTATTATCATTACTACTATTCAATATCCTGCAAGAAATATTTCAACAACTAATATTTCTGACAAAAGACTCATTTCTAAAATACATAGAGAACTGGGTCAAATTTATAAAAAAGAAAAAAAAAACAAGTCATTCCACAACTGACAAATGGTCAAAGGAAATTTTCAGATGAGGAAATCAAAACTATCTACAGTCATATGAAAAATTGTTCTAAATCATTACTGTTTAGAGAAATTAATTAAATTAAATTAAAGCATCCCTCTCAGATTGAGCAATATGACCAGAAAAGATAATGACCAATGTTGGAGGGGATGTGGGAAATCTGGGACATTGATGCATTGTTGGTGGGGCTGTGAACTGATCCAACCTTTCTGCAGAACAATTTGTAATTAAGCCCAAGGGGCAACAGAAATGTGCATACCCTTTATTCTACCAATATCACTACTGGGTCTGTATCCTGAAGAGATAATTAAAAAGGGTAAACCCCCATATATACAAAAATATTTATAGCAGCTGTTTGTAGTGGCAAGAATTGGAAACTGAGGGCATGCCCATCACTTGGGAAACAGCTGAACACATTGTGGTATGTGTATGTATGTTATTGAATATTATTGTTCTTTTAGAAATCAGGATGGATGGAATTTCAGTGAAACATGACAAAACTTGCATAAATTGATGCTGAATGTGGTGAGCGGAACCAGAATAAAATTCTACATCCTTATAACAATATGAGGTGATGATCAACCCTAATGGACTTGCTCATTCTATCAGTGCAAAGATCAGGGACAATTTTAAGGGATCTGTGTTGGAGAATATCATGTCTATCCAGAGAAAAACTGTGGAGTTTGAACAAAGACCAATGATTATTATCTTCAATTGTTGAAAAGAAAAGTTGTCTTATGTATTACATTATTTTGCTATCTCTAATATTTTCTTTCATCCTTAAGGAATTTTTTTTCTCTCAATACATTAAATGTTGATATATGCATATCATGAAAACAAATGTTAAGACTATCAGATTGCCTTCTGTTGGGGGAGGGGGAGGCCCGGGAGGGAGGGGGGGAATAATGTAAAATTTAAAACCTTGCGAAAAATTATTGATAGGCACTACTATTATATAGTAGTGATGCTTTGTATACACAATCCTATAGACAATTGGAAAACAAAATATTCATATTAAAAATAAAATAACAATAATAATCAAATAAATGTCAAAAAATAAAATAAAATATTTGAATTAGAAAGCATCATTGTGAGTAAATCTATGTCTCCCACAAATTTTTCACAATCTACCAGGATGCAGACAATTTATGAAATTTTAAAACATATATATTGGTCAGTTACTCATTTTGTGAAGTTTCAAAAGTTTTACTAGTTATAATTACTTCACTTTTTCCTTGTTTTGATTCATGATAGACCAAAGAAATGTTAGATGACAAGAGATGTTCCTCTTTGATGAATAGAAACGATTTTTTGCCTATAGTGACAAAAACTATTAATGAAATGGTATTTTTAGTACTGATTTAGCAATCCAAATAAATCTGTTCAAGCTAAGTTGATAGTTCCATTATCTATTACATGGTATTTCATTCATATTATACTTTTATCTGGAATAGGAGATGGTTCTGGATTGTACTCTATAGTCAGAATGGAAATGGTAACTGTAACTTCAGTATATTAGAAATACAATGATTATACATCCAAATATAAAAGCGATTTCTTTTCTTTTTTCTTTCAGCATTGCTTTTGACATACACTAAAATCCTCATTATAAATAAAGAAATGACCATGAAATGCTAAAGAACTTTCCAGTGCCAAACAAGCTCCAGAGCCGGTATGTCAAACCTGCAACCTGCTGGCATGGCACTCAGGACCCATTCAAGTATTCAAGCTGGCTTGGATAGCATTTGTTACTGTATTCATTGGTGGTATGTGGTGCATTGGATTTGTGAGGGTGTATTGAATTCTGTATGTGACCCTTGAGAGGTTTTTTGGTTGGGCATTGTGAACCAGAAGAACTTAAATGTTGAATGATCCTGTTTTAGAGTTGCTTACCAAACTTAAGAGACTTCAAATACAATTTTAGAAATGAACCATTTTCATCATTTAAGTTTGATTTCCAGGTGATGAAATTTACAGCCTTAGTAACTACTAAGGGTTTTTGATCAATGTAACTGATGTAATCTTGGATTTTTCAGAGGATCAAAGTCTCAGAATTGTATAGAATTGGATATGTTCTTATGTACTGCAATATCAAAGAATATCTCAAAGGGTAGTTTAAAAGAAAAAAAATTGTGTAAGGATTGGTGATTCTATCTTCTAATCTTATCAAAGAAAACATCGAACCTCAGATGTCTGTCGTGTAGCCTTTGAGTACAGTTTTAATGTCTGGGTTATATACTTCCATGTCACTAGGATTTTCTAGCTCTGAAATGTACAATTGAGCACATTAAAAATGAGAAGGAAATTAAAAACTTCAACTCATCCCAGTTCACTACTTAGATCAAATACAGAATCAGTCTGTTAGACATGGGGTGAGGGGGAGGGGAGATAGGAGATGGTCTCCATATCTTCCTTCTTAAGCTATTTTTTGGATCTAAATTCTGAAAAAAAATTCAAAGATATTATTTTGTCTTTGTTGTGAGTCATATATGATGACGTGTGAATTTAAGGATTGCATCTTGGTGGCTTTTTAATGAATTAACTAATATTGGGATTTGGATAAAGAAAATTAAAGAGGGCAAGTAAAATGTTTAAATTCAGTAGTCAGTATAATATGTTTATATTTTTATAAGGGTGTTAGGAATAGGGGAGAATAAATCAATATTTGTGAGGAGTCAGTTTGAGAAAGTTACTGAAAATAAATTGCCTGATATTCTGCTGAATAAAAACAAAACTGCTTCGATGAATAAACCCATATGCCCTATAATGAACAAATAAAAGAATTAAAAACTAAACTTTTCCATTTTTTGTGCAGAGAAGGCTCTTAATGAATATGCCCTTAATATTTTATTAAATCATAAACATATGCTTTTATGTAACACTTAGAAGATTTAGCCTGATTTTCCATTATACCTCAAAGCACTCTGGAATAATTCATTATATATCATAGTTAGTGATTATAAGTAAATGCAATCATGTGCTAAGAAAAAGAAGAAACAATTGTGATCTTTTGGTGATTTTTTTCAGTAAGTCCACCTAAATTGATTATTCAGAAATCTACTTCTAGCATTAGAATGGTGAGACCAAATGACCAAACTTTCCTATGTAAATTAATGCCTTAAAATAAGAAAGATGGTTCCAGAAGATAAAATGCTAGTAAGGAAGGAGAAAAGGCAATGCTATGCCTATGAATGGAAATTAAGTGTTAAATAAATGTCTAATATCTTAGTGACTACTAAGATATTAGACATTTATTTAACACTTAATTTCCATACCTCAGAATAATAATTCTGATCCCTTATAAGTCAGTCACATTTCAGTCTAATACTCTGTGGATGTACCAAGATCAAAGTCTGCTTGGGTAATGGAGGTTTTCTATTATGTCTATTAAATATTCAGTGCATGGTTCATTATACTCACTTCAGCTAATCGTGATATAATTATAGACATTGCCATTTAATTCTTTTTTTTTTAATTGCAAGCATTTATTAATGAGTCATTCTTGTTCCTAATGAACAGGCCTTACTTCTGCAGAGCTGGTAGATTAAAATTGGTTGTGTAATAACGCTGTCATTAAAGAAATGACAAAGAACATTGCATTCTTGATACACAGTAAATCATCCATGATCAGAAACAAATGATGCAATTCACTTATTTAGTTATGAATTATGTACAATGTTGCCGTTGAAGATTTCAGAGTAATTGGATAATTTTTATTTTCATTTACAATCCACAAAGACAGTAGTCTAATTAAATCTGGTTGTCCCTAGACATATTTAGGTTTAGAGATTAAAAAATCAATTAATAACTTCTATAAACAAAATGTTCTCTGCTGCCTGAACAGATAGATAAAGTGACCCCTCTGGTCGGAAGTAAATAATAATAACAATAATAAATATTTTAATGTTTACAATGCATTTCTAAATGCTTATCATTTCATCCTCACAGCAATTCCGAAAGACAGATGTTATTGTTATGGCTATTTTATCGAGGAGAAAACTGAGACAGACAAAGGTTTACTTGCCCATATCACATGCCTACTAAAAATCTAGTTAGATTTTCAGTCAGAACTTTTTTCCTGAATCCAGGTTCTATGCTTAATTACTTAAAATAATGTTATTGAGAACTAGTATTTATACAGTGCTTGAAAGTTCACAGTTCATTATTTTAGTTGATTCTTCTTTTAACCTAAGCACTTTAATAGAAGTTATTATTCTCATTTTATTAGAAAAAAATTTGACTTATCCTTCATTGCATACAGAAGTAGAATTTGAAATCAGCTTTCTGATACCAAGCCCAATATTCACATTACACTATAGAATTTTCCAAATTTTTTTTAATTTCAAGGATATTTGAAGATGCAGAGGATCTTAATAGTTAGAAAATTATTATTAAGAATATCTAATAAGATGAAATTTCTCTTGCATTAAGAAAGAAGTAATCATTTTTCATCTATTTTCCATAATAGCATGATAACCATATCAACTCAGTGGAATGATTATTTGTGAATTGTGGTTTCAGATTTAGTATTGATAGAAATAAATAAGTTTTGGTAAGTAGACAAAGACATGGCATCATTATGTATCAATTTCATAAATTTGGAGACTCTAATGACTGTCTATTATTTGGATTTGTTTTTGTTCCTCTCACCTGAATGCAAGAAATTAAACAGTACATTTAGGTTCAATCAGTTAAAACAGTTTGACATGACTTGATCTTTACTACTATTTTGTAGAGAAATCAAATAAAAAATTAAGTTGCCTTATCTCCAAAAAAACAAGACTTTTTTACAGTATATAAAATAGAGAATCTGGAAAAGGAGGGGGAGGAACTCATAGATGTTCAAAATTTTACATCAAGCCACTGAGCTCTCAGAATAATATGACTAACATTCTGCATCTCATCACCTACCTATTCTCAGCAGTAGCATTCTCTCAGTCCATTAGTTTGAATCCAATTTTCTTAATATTATGTTCCAGAGAATCTGGTTGCTTCTACCTTCAAGGTTGTCTGGTTTTCATTTGATCTTTGTAAGGGTTCTGACTAGCTACTATTGAATGTGCATGTGCAAAGCCCGTAATAATCAATGCTGCTCATGATCAAAGATTGTATGGGTGAAAGAATTCAGTTTCTTTGTAGAATTAAATGCAAAAGGGAAGAACATTTTTAAAGTTCCATGCAAAAAAGCTTAAATTATGTCTTAGTAAAGAAAGTCGCTTCTTCAAGGACATTTTTATTTAGGTACTTGTCATGCATTCTAAGGATTCCTTTATTTTTATTTTAAGAAAATGTTTTTTTTAAAGATATTTGAACATAGTCAATGCAATACAAGACAAAACGGTAGGTTACAAAATTGTATTTTAAAGGTCTGCTGCTTTCATGGACACAAACACAAGAAAATTTCTGTCTTTCCAAAACAATTTTCAAATTAAGGACCCTGGCATTTAATGTAGAGAGAATATAGTAATTTTACATATTTTAAACAAATTAGCCTTTTAATCATATTTTTTGTTTTTGATGAAAAAATAATATGAATTATTCTTCCTGGCATTATTGATTTTAACTTGATTTGGTTTGAAAATGAAAGATTTTGCACATAGGAAATTGCTTTTTCTTAATAGATGGTGTCTTTTTTCATGGTTTCTTCTCAGAAAATTTTCAGATTTTTCTCAAATAAATTCACTGAAAATGCCTTCTTGAGATATGGAAATAGTTTACCAGCTTATCTCTCTATTTACAATCTATCTATTAACTCTTTTTAATGGAATGATCTAAGATGTCTAGATCATTGAATTCTCCCATTACTATTAACTATTGTTTTTAGGTCAGTTTTAAGTCTATATTTTTTTTAAAAAATCTTGTATTTCCTGAACTTGGTTATATGATCTGTTGTATTAATAGGAATATCAACTGCCACACAAGTTTATATATTCTTATTATTTTGCACTATTTTACCTAATGCCTGTGTAATTAAATAAGAAAACTTACTCAAAACACTTTGCAATTTAAAAAGTTATATATGTGTATATGTATTAGATGTTACTATTACTGTTACCAATAACAGCTCCACTACTACTTTTCCTTTTCTTCTTCATAATTATCCTTTTTCTCCTCATATTTATACTATGATATCATATTTGTTTCACAGAGAATTAGATGTTGTTTCTAAATCAAATTCACGTTGGTGAAATGACTCCTAAAACTCCTGCTTCCTTTTCTCATGAAAGTTACATTTTTCCAATTATTCATCTATTGATTCATATTGTACTTTTCTCTTTCCTGTCTTCTTTTGTTAAAAATTTATTTGTTTATTTTCATCCATATGCACCTGCATATTTTTAGATTACAAAATTTCCTTCCACCCTCCCTTCCCACCCCACTGCCCTCAGCAGAAGTCAGATTGGCATTGTACATATATATGATAAACATGTTTACAGATTAGGAATTTTTGTATGAGGAATTAGGATTAAGGGGAAAAGATGCATAAGAAACAATTTTTTATAAAGTGTTCATCAGATTCTGAAAGGTTGGATTTTCTTTTTTCTTTTTTTTGTTTCATTTTGTTTTTCTTCCTCTGGATGGGGATAACATTGTCCTTAGCCAGTCCAATACAGTTGTCTGAGCTCTCTGCTCTGCTAAGAGGAGCTGCTTCCATCAAAGAAGATCATCTCACTCTCTTTCCTATTTTCATCTTTCTTACTAAATTGGCAGTAATAGATGTCATCCTTAAATCCTTTAACCTTCTTGAAAAGTATATATGTAAGTCATAAAGCAGTGGTGACTGAGAAGCAGACCAATAAAGGTAATGACTGAAACAGAATTGAAGAAAGAAAATGGAATTCAAATGTAAAGTCAACAAGCAGTTGTTAAGTGTCTCCAATTGGCCAGGAACTTGGCCAAGTGTTAGGGATTCAAAGATCACAATCAGTAAATTTACCTTGGTGTAAATTTTCTCATTTGTAAAAGATAGGACTAAGAATAGATCTTCTTTCCACTCACTTCTTGCTCTAGATCATATAATCTTTCAGAAGTGGGAGGTAAGGAAGGAGGTAGAAAAATGTGGAACTCGAAAGCTTACAAAATTAATGATAAAAACTATATATGCATATAATTAAAAAAATTAATTTAATTTAAAAAGAAAAAATTCCTTATATGACTGGGAAAGTTCCTTCATCTTTGGTATTCCGTGATGTAGTGAAAAGTTAAAATCTAAGTTCTTTGTAGTCTACAGTAAAAAATTTTCACCACTAAGTTTTCTACTGAACTGTTTTATTACCTCTTTTCCACTGTGCAGCTCCATGTAATTTGTAATGTTGAGTTTTATATAGTATTGCCATCCATTTCATTTCCTCTCAACTTCAAGCTCTTGTTGCTACACATTGCTACACATTGTTTTAATTTATTTTAAGGCATTAAAATCCTTTCAGAACCCAGTTTAACAAATTTAGGATAAACCTCAAAATGTATCTCTCTTTCTCTCTCTCTCTCTCTCTCTCTCTCTCTCTCTCTCTCTCTTTCTATGTTTTTGTTGTATACAGCAGAAAATATTATGAATTCTAGCTTCAATACCTCTATAGCTCTATATTTTCCCTTCATTCATGAAGTTATCATCTTAGTTGACAGATAATGTGGCATAATTGATGGCATACTTAATTAGGGGTGAAGAATAGTTGAATTTGAATCCATTCTCTGACACCCAATCAAATTATTTTAGTCTGTAAGGTGGCCATAATAATAATTCTAATATCTACATAAATGAAACAAAATAAATATTGTAATATCAAAGGAGAGAATGAAGATAAACTGTATTATAAAAGATAAAACATTTAAATGATAGTTAATGTTGCTGTTGTTATTATTTGTCATTTTCATCTTTCAAGAATGATTTATACGTTTTTTTCTTCCATTCTCAATTTTTTTTATGTATAAACTTTCACAGATTTTTGTTAGAATAGATAAAACGACTGCTTTATGTAAATGAATAAAAAGAATGGAATACAGGATAATTTTCTTTAAGCTCCCTGAAAACATATTTTGGACAACTTCAGTAGTGCATACTGTGATGGTAATGATACATGTCTTATCCTATACTCAAATGAATTTCAATTTTAATTTTTGTTTTATATATTTTGGAAGCTTTTCATTTCATATAGATTAGAGGATATGCAGTTTTTAGCAATATTCATTTAAAATGTTAGAACTAAGACATTTTATCACTATTAAATCTGGTTTACTGTGACAAGAATTATTTATATATTGTATAGTTTGATAGCAGTTTATGTTTACTTTCAGTTTATAAAAATATTTTGAGTTTTATATATATATATTATAGGATTTAGGATTTTAGTTAAAAATATAACAAACTTTTGATAGATAATTCTAAGTATCAAATCATATTTTCCTATGATTTGATGGAGGCTATGATTTGTAGATTGTTCCAGAAAATGAAATATCTACATTGATGACTAAATATGACTTTTTAAAGAAAATATTTTATAAAGTATATTGGAAATGATCTAATGCTATGTTGACAACATTCACCCCTTCCATTTCCAATTCACATGAAATAATAACAAAAAATCACCTTATAAACACTTTAATATATGTCAGACATTGGACTAAGCACTGGTTATAAAATAAATAAGGCAAGTAAGGCACAACCACTAACCACTTCCTGATGACTTTAATTCTAGGAATTGAATATAATACATGCACATCTAGCTATCAATCATGTGGATATCTAGATATAGATAGACAAAAAGAATACACATATGTGATATACAAATATATATATATATATATATATATATATATATATATATATATATATATAGAGAGAGAGAGAGAGAGAGAGAGAGAGAGAGAGAGAGAGAGAGAGAGAGAGAGAGAGAAAGCAATGGAGATTTGGCTATAGAATACAAATTTAATATAAACATTTATATCATCCAGTTCTTGTTACTCTTTGATAAATATCTTCTTTAACTCAAATTATCTTTATGTGTTTTTGGATAACTTATGATGTGATCTATAAATAATCTATGGGTCAATATTTTGTTGCCAGTGTCCATCCCTCTAGTGCTTTTTTATGGCGATGAGTTCTGTTTCTTTAATACTACATGAGTTTTTGTTAACATATCAAATTTTTCAAAAAGTAGAAAAAAGTTCATTTCAAAAATTCCTAAATTATCTGATTGCATTGTATAGATATCATCTGATTTAAATTTGTTCTTAGCATTTAAAAAACTTGTTTTAAAGATCTGATATCATACAGGGTAAAAGTAATTCGCAACTACAGAGCAGTCTACATAAACATTACACTGGTGTTACTACTTTTGGCTACCTTTATGAAAAGTAACCCCCATAGCTTCCATGTATCTTACCCCTGAGGCTCACTTGTTATAAAAAAGGGAATATAGCAACAAAGTAAATTAGCTACTGAAACATATCATGGATCAGCTAAATGAAGGATGAAGCAAATTTATAGTAGTTATTGAACTTAAGGGTAGAACTCCACTTGTCAAAAAGATTATTTCTGAAACCACAGCTTTAACATAAAAATACAATCTTAAAAGCAACATATAATGACTACAACTAAATCATTAAGGGATTTTATTTAATTGTCTAATGAGAAAGGTAGTAGAAGATGAAATACTCCAATCAGTAGAGGATGGAGAGAATCAATCTCCACAGGACAATTTTGTTTAGATTAAGGTTAGTGGCTTATTATCCTTAGATAAAATGGAAAATTTGAAATTCTTATTGATTATATTGCTTATTTTTAAATTATTTCTATTCATCGTTTTGTTATTTTTCTTGTATGTGTTCTTATGTATGCAAGTCTATAGTTTTCAGGGAAATTCTGGAATGAATATTTAGGGTGGAGATGAATATTATGTGTTTGTGTGCTTATGTATGTATGTATATAGGTATTTGCATATACATATATAATTATATATGGATGTCTGTGTGTGTGTGTGTGTGTGTATGTATATGGAGATATGTATAATACTTCCCCTCCAAACAGTATCAGTTTCATCTTTCAGAGAAATACAGATTCACTGGATATTTTATGATAACCTGATGAGTTCTACACTCATTAACTCCACTTATTTGCTTTGTCTCTACCTGCCACTATGTAATGTAAATATGCAGTGGGGGTCTGAAGAAGCATATAGAAATTATATATCTTAAGTGAAGGAAATAAAGATTCAAATATTTTTAATTAGTCTCTGAAAGAGAAGTGGATACCCAACCAAAATGAATGTGAATATTAATTTGAATGAATATATTCATATATTCATAATGCCATCTATTTAATGTTGTTTAGAGAGTACAAATTTCATTTTGCCATTTGAGCAGAAGCAAAAGTTATTTCCTTAAAAGTATATTTTAAGCACTACAATTATGTTACCAGGTGGTAGCTATCCTGAGCTGCTGCAAGAATTCATGTGGCTCCTCTAACTCTCCTCTCAAACCAAATTAGCAACTCCTTTAAAAAGAGTGTATTGTTTAAAAATGCACAAATCAGATGAGTTGTGAGGACATACAGATCACCTTTTTGGTTTTAGTGAAAAGGAATCTATTTATCAAATACATTACTAATGGGTCACCAGTCTTCTCTGACTTGCTGGTCCAGTCAAGATCAGTTTGACTGTTCTTTTGTCTCTCTCTTTCTTTACCTACCATTTTCTTATGTGTTGTAACTTCTTTTAATAATTTTTTGTTTTATTTCTAGCCTTGCTTTTCCCAGTCTGAATAATGATTCCTCATAGGCCAATCTGAACTCAAGTAGCCAGCAGCTACATAATATCAAGCCAGCCCAGATATTCTGTCCAGACTTGGGAAATTGGATGGAGCTCCATAGGTGAAAAGCACACCTCTTTTTTTTTTTCTATCCTATACTTTTAGTAGAGTAGTGTGGCGATAAAAATCCACTTTAAAAAATACAGAGACTCTTCTGAGCAAAAAAAGGAAATTTATTTTGACTTTTCTGAAGAAAAGGGCACACTCTATGTCTCAAAGTCTCACAAAGGTAGTGAAGATCAAGGAGCTGTCCCAAATTGACAATCAATCAAGATTATATGGTCCAACACCATCCCCTCCTCCTTTCTATCATCCCTCTCTGTGGACTCACTGTTTAGTCTTCAGAGTTACATTCTATTTGTGAAAATCTACACCAGCAACAAAGAAAAAAATAAAAGGCTTTCATAAAATCTTACCTCATCATCTAGATGGTGAGAATAACATTCAGGATTATAACTACCTTATTTAATGGTTTACTTATCAAACAACAGGAATCTTATGAACTACATTGGAATGCAAAGTTTTTCCCCATGTGAATGGTCTACTGTTCTCCCAGGTTATGATAGTTTTATCATCAAATAGGTAACTAACTAAAAATGCAAGGTCTCTTTGGAAATAGTCCACTATTTCACTCCCTAACAGAATTAGGAGGGCCTGGCTTGGAATGCAAGGTCTCTTTCCTTCTTTCTTCTAAGAATAGTCTAAGAGTAATAGTCTGTCTTTGTTTTAATTATTTTTAATCCTGAGAGGACTTCATTTAGGAATATTAACTCTTAAGAGGGCATATCCTACACACTAGGAAAATTATTGTACCTCTAGATTTCCTTGTTTCCCTTTTTTTTCCAGAAAATGGAAAAAAGTTGAGTTTTGTGGGGCATCAGCCAAAGTATGGCATCAGACATGGCCCATAAGATGATCCCATGGGGTATTTCCCAGTAGCCCTTGTGTGGGCCTGCCCTGTGTTTTTTTCAGACTGACTGGTGTTGGCAGTTCTAAGGAATGTTTCGTTTATACCCCACTGTGGAGTGAGGGTTGTTAAGGAAGGACAATTGGCATATGTCCAATTGAAGTGTTTGCCTACCTATAAATTGACAGAGAATTAAAACATGGGGAAACTTGGTACCAAAGACTCCCACCCCACAGCTGTGTGCTAGTTCCTTGAAAGGAATTACATTTGATTTACAAAGTACCTGAGGTCCTGAAAATTATCTTTGGGTAGTAATCTCTTTCTTTCTTTCTCTTTGAAATGTTCTCTCTCATTCTCTGTTGCCCCCACCCTCTTAAGGGGGGGGGGGGGAGAATGAAAATCTTCCTTTTTGAAACTTAGAAGCTTAAACCTATTTCTTAGATGGAAAGTAGGCTTTGCTGCAAGAAGTGTAAGATTCCCCTCAAAACTTAATTTAGAAAATGGGCTCCCCCATGCCTTCCTCCTGGTTTGGGGAGGAGGGAGGCTGGGCAATGACTATGTGTTCAATTCCAAGTCCCATTCCCTAAAGGCATTAGTTGGACTGAGAAAGCCTCACCCTTGGGAGGGGGGGAAGGGGAAATGGGCAGATTGATTGAGAAAACTCATAGTCAATTAGTTTAAGAAATAAAGGGGGGAAGATAACTTTTTCTGGCCCTATGAAATTCAGATTTCATCCTTTTAAGCCTAGACTAATAACTAATAACTCTGTAATTTTTTGAACTTTATAAAGTTACTTAAGAATGCATTCAATTTTAACTATTGATTGGTTGATTCAAAATCTTAATGAATATATATGAGGTTCCACAAGAAATTCTGATAGATTCTAAAGGTTTTTTTTATTGGTCTTAATTGGTACATTCAATAGAAATACAAAATAAATATGTGTGTTTACGTATATATTTATGTATGTTTGTAAACCTCAATGGGACTTTTCATATCCCTCTTCTGGCCTGGAGAGGTGGGAAATGTCTATAATCTGAGATATGGTACAAACCAGGGTATCAATCTCACTTTTGCAAATTTGAAACCTTTATACAAAAGAGTTGTTTCTGTGTCTTTGTGCCTGTGCCTCTGTGTGTGTGTGTGTGTGTGTGTGTGTGTGTGTGTGTGTGTGTGTGTGTGTGATTAAGAAGGAAAATATGATTGGGATAAATTGTATGTCAAGGAATTTGGGGAATATTAAATCACATATAATCAATTGACTGATTTCTTTTGTGAAAGAGAAATATTGTACTAAATTTTGTAATCTGATTTGTAAAATTGATACTAATAAGGTATGGTCAGCAATCTCACCAGGTCTTTTGTTGATAAAGGAAGAACATTTGTGATAATCTTTGTCTCTTCTCACAAGTTTATGGAATGGACTATAAATATATATGTGTGTGTATGTGTGTGTGTGTGTGTGTGTGTGTGTATGTGTGTGTGTGTGTGATGAAAAGTAAAATCTACTTAACATCTTATTTGAAAATAAGAACTATATTAACATTGCCTAGCATTTACAGAATTTTGCTGTTGTTCTAAGGGGAATGAGATGTTTAAATAAGAATCTCATGATGTAAATTAATGATGTATGCTTAATTTTAAAGAAGTCAAGAATATGGACTTTCTCATGGTAACTGCAGGAAGCTTTGACTGACTGAACAAAGCAATTGTGTGGTTCCTCTGTAAGGTAATTTATTGATGAATAGAAATTGACTTGAATGACTATTGTTCAATTACATTAGAATCAATAACAGAGTAGAAATATAGGTTTATCTAAGGTGTTCTCATGGTTTTGTAAGGAATTGTGAAAGTAATAATGTGTATTTTTGAAGATAACTAGTAGTTAAAAGTTTATGTATGGAAATTTCTAGCTATATATGAAAACTGGGACTAAATTGGTTATTTGCTTTGTGGCAAATGCACCTATGTAACATAAAGAAGATAAAAAATGATGATAATGTGAAATTTTTCTATGGCAATCTCTAGCTAATTGTCATATGAAAAGTATGGAGATGATTGGCAACCTCCTAGCCAGAAGGAGATGCTTAGTTATTTTAAACATAATTAATAACTAAATGATTTCATTGCAAAAGGTTGAGTTCATAAAAATATGAATTAGGATTATTGTGTTTTTAAATATCATTCTGTTCATTGCATTTCATTTACAGCACTGTCCTTAGGTGCATGAGCAACAATTGAATTATGATTTTTTTTCCCTGGATCTCTTATGCTAAATTATAGCTCTTGGTTCTCCTTAGAACTCAAATAACCTGAAACTCTGGTTATAAGTAATTGCTATATTACAATGTATTGATTATTGATCTGTCTGAAATCTTGTATGTTAAAATACAAAGACAATATGCCAATGAAGCCATTAACCCTTTGGTGTTTGATGTTAAATGCTGCAGATGGAGAAAGTGACTTTTTACAACTCTACCATCAATGCATCAATGTCCAAATCCTCCTACAATGTTTCCAACGTTGTTCATCTTCCCTTTTTCTCAAGTTGGCTAATCTAATCAGTGTGAGATGATAGTTCATTGTTATTTTAATTTGCATTTTTCTAGTCAACAGTGATTTGGAACATTTTTTCATATAAATATATATAGATCTAATTTTTTCATTTGAAAACTGTTCATATCCTTTGACCATTTATCAAATTGTGGATAATTTGTGATCTTATAAATTTGATGCAATTCTCTACATATTTTAGAAAAGAAATCTTTATCAAATCTCCTAGTTGTGAAGATTGTTTCCCAGCTTTCTGCTTTCCTTCTAATTTTGGCAGCATTGATTTTATTAGTGCAAGACCTTTTCAATTTAATATAGTCAAAATCATTCATTTTGCAGTTTATAATGTGCTCTAATTCTTGTTTGATCATAAATTTATCCTTTTTCATAGATCAAATAGATAGAGTAGTGGTATGGTATTGCTCTTAATGTCTGAATCCTGTACTAATTTTGACTTTATTTTGTAAAGGGTATAAGATGTGGATCTATACCTAGTTTTTGCTATACTCCTTTCCAGTTTTCCCAACAATTTTTATCAACAGTGAGTTCTTATCCCAGAAGCTGATGTTTTTGAATTTGTCAAATAATAGATTGCTATGATTATTTACTATGACTAATCCACAGATCCATTTCTCTATTTCTTAACCAATACCTGTCAGTTTTGATGGCTCCAGCTTTACAGTACAAGTTTAGATCTGGTAGAGCTAAGCCAACTTCTTTAACATTTTTTCCTTTTGTTGCTACAGATGAAATTGTTACTATTTTATCTAGCTTGGTAAAGTAGTTATTTGTTAGATGGATTGGACTGACACTGAATAAGTAAGTTAATTTGAGTAGAATTGTCATTTTTTATTATATTACCTCAACCTAAACATGAGCATTTGATATTTTTCCAATTGTTTAAATCTGACTTTATTTTGGTGAGGAGTGTTTTAAAATTGTGCTCATACATTTTCTGAGTTTTTCTTGGGAGGTGGATTCCCAAATATTTAATATTGTCTACTGTTATTTTACTTCCAATTTCACTTTCTATCTCTTGCTCTTTGGCTTTGTTGTTCATATATGGAAATGCTGATGATTTATTTTATAGCCTTCTACTTTGCTGAATTTGTTAATTGTTTCAAGGATTTTTTTAGATGATTTTCTTGTGTTCTCTTGATATACCATCATATGATCTGCAAAGAGTGAAAATTTTCCTTCCACATTGCAAATTTTGATTCCTTCAATTTCTTTTTTGCCTCTTATTGCTATTGCTAGTATTTCTAATACTGTATTTAATAGTAATGGTGATAATTGGAATTCTTGTTTCACCCCTGGTTTTATTGGAAATGCTCCAAGTTTAATCCATCATATGTAATATTTGTTAATTTTTTAGATGTATACTATTTATTATTTTAAGGAAAATCCCATTTATGCCTAAACTTTCTAGTGTTTTTAATAAGAATGGATGTTGTATTTTATCACAGAATTTTTCAACACCTATTGAGATAATCATGTGATTTCTTGTTGTCGGGCGGGGCTCTTCCCTCTGGGAACTGCTGAAGAAAGACAACTCACACAGGTGATCAGGGGACAAGTCTAATTTATTTCTGTTTCTGTAAGCTTATATACTATATTCTATATGCAGAAGCACGGTATGGGAGGATCTCCTGAGGCCTATATCAGATTGGCCTGAGCCTCTTGCATTGCCTTAGTTGACTGTCTCTATGCGGAAATTTGTCAAGCGAGGGATAGGTGAAATAGGGAAGTAGATGGGTAGATATGGGGGGGGGGGTAAATATGGGGGGGTAGATATGGGGGGGTAGATATGGGGGCACCTCCCAGTTTCCTTGCGGTTGAGGATTTGAGGCAACCAAGGTTTGCCTTAGCCTGTATCCTGGAGTTTGCTCTATGGGACTTTATCTCATGTCCTGCAAGGCCAGTAGGTATTCTGTGGGGTGGCCTCCTATATATCCCCCTTCCTTTTTTTAAAGAGGCTGAGAGGATCTCAGCATGGAGGGAAATTTGTTGGGTCTGTCGACTGAGGCGTTTGTAGAGACTCCAGGACAAGCAGAGACTTGCAATAACTAGGAGTGAGTGGCAATAGTTCCTCCCTGCCTAGACCAAGATCTGAAGTGGCCACTTGCAAGGGACTGTTGGGGAGTCTGCCAGAGGGAAAGAGAGGGAGTCATGTCATATGGTTGGTAATCGACACAGGGTTGCCAGGGGGGGAATGGTGTGCCAGGAAAACGGGGCATGAGAAAAAGGGATACGGGGGAGGGGGAGGAGTAACCCTGGCAGTGTAACGTCTCTTCACCCTGGGATTGTACAGCTTTTATAGACCCCCAAGTCACAGGGCAAGAGTCTTTGGCACAGCGTAAGCGGCGTCTCTTTTACCTCAGGTGAGGATGAGAGGAATTAGGAGATGAGTCACCTTTCATCTCGGAGAGCTGCTCCATCTGATGTTGAAGGTCTTGATCCATGTTCCCAGGAGATCTGGCGGATTAGGCATGAACGAACCCAAATCGGGGATGAGCTGTCTGTAGAAAAAACATAAGCAAAACCTCTGCCCTGGGTTAGTAATGGTGCGGGAGGTTGCCATTTCCCAGACAGTGGGTCCTTCCATGATACCAAGGGGAGGGGGGTGGAAGAGGGAAAAAGGGAGGCCCAAATGTTTGTAGGCAGATGGGAGACCTTTGTCATCAGATTGTAAGAAGTTCATGGTGAACGTTGCCTGGAGAAGGAGTAATTTGGGTGTCTTATAGGAGTTCACCGCTTGCTTTTCTAGGAGAGATTTAAGAGTGCAGTGAGCTCTCTCAATCAGAGCCTGTCCTTGGGGGTTATATGGAATACCATGTTTAAGGGAGATAGTCCATTCAGAGCAGAAGGTGCAAAAAGTAGAAGTAGCAGATGTGAATGAGGGACCATTGTCTGTTTTAAGTGTGTGGGGTACTCCCAGTGCACAAATTGCTGAGAGAAGGCCTTGAATGGCAGCTTGGACATTTTCATTGGAGAATGGCTCAGCCCAGAAAAAATCCGGAAAAGGTATCAATGGCTGTGAAAACATATTTTTGGCAGTCAAAAGAGGGGATGTTAGTGAAATCAGCTTGCCATAAGGAATTGGGGTGGAAGCCTCTCGGATTTACCCCTGAATGGGAAAGAGGTCCTGGGTAGTAAGGGGCCACATGCCCTAGCTAGGTGTTTACAAGTGGCAAGGGTGAGAGAAGGGTATAGTGAGTGCAGAGAATGAGGAGATAAATGGAAGTGAGTGTGTAATTCCTTTGCTGCTTGTATTGGCAAAAGGGTGTGAGTGGTTAATGCAAGGGCAGAGTCAATGGAAGCATTGTTGGAGGCCAACGGACCTGGGACTTCAGAGTGAGAGTGTATGTGAGAAATAAACCAGGGTTGGTTTCTGATGTGGAGAACTTGCTGGAGATGAGTCATAAGAGATGAGATAGGGGACCGGTCATGGGATAGAAAGGCCAGGGGTAGAGAGGAGACACTCTGTACCACATAAGAGTTGTCAGAAAAAAATGTTAAAAGGGATGGAAGGAAAATGGAGAAATACAAGGACGGCATACAGTTCTGCCCATTGGACAGACTGGGTGTGTGGGACTGTGTGTGTGGTTGGGGTTATAACAGCATCCATGGTAAAGTAACTACAGTGGGCCCAATTGGTATCTGTGAAGAATGTAGAAGAATGTAGCGGCTTCGGGGAGAGGGTGTTTCTGAGGAAAGGCACATGTGACTACTGTGAGAGGAAGGGAGGGGAGGGATTTGAGGAGAGGGTGTTTAAGGTAGTGACATGAGAGACAGCCCAGGGAAGCCCACCAGGGAGACGGCTATAAGACCCCTGGAGGCAGAAGAGATAGTTAAAGAGTGAAGAGGAAAAGGAAGAATTATGGAGTCTGGTTCTTGTCTGAAAATGAGGAGAGAGGCTAGTCTAGAGTGATGAATAAAATCAGAAATTACATGGTTAAGCGAGCCTATGCGAGGAAGGCAAGAGAGAGCCATGTGGATCCAATATAGTGGTCCATCTTGCCACAGGATGGAGAAGTGTTGGTAGATGAGAGTAGAGGAGATGAGGGGTCATAACGTTTAAGGCCTGCATTAGGGAGGGCTTTGTTAACAAGTTCTAGGGAGTTAAGCGCTTCAGGGATGAGTTTACGAGAACTAGCCGGGTGGGGGTCACCTTTCAAGCAGTCAAACAAAGGTCTAAGGGCATCCATTGGGAGGCTGAGAAAGGGTCTGACCCAATGTATATTTCCACAAATTTCTTGGAGGGTCGTGAGATTGACTCACTGTTTTAGATCTAGTTTTGGTTTTCCTACAAGGATCGTGTCAGATTTGAGGGTGATTCCTAGATATGTGTAAGGGGCGTATGTGCTGAACATTCTCAGGGGCTATAGTCAAGTTGGAGGCTTTGTGAGAGCCCAAAGTCCAGTCATAGCACATTTAGAGAGTGGAGGGGTCAGGATGGGATAGGAGGATGTCATCCATGTACTGAATGAGAGTAAGATCAGGGACAGTTCAAATTGGTTCTAGAGTATGATTGACATAAAGCTGACACAAGGTGGGGCTGTTGATCATGCCTTGTGGAAGCACAACCTAATGGTAATGTTCTGCTGGGCATTCTAAATTTGTTGATGGCACAGAAAAGGCAAAACGTGGGGCGTCTGGGGGGGGAGGGGAATGCTGAAGAAGCAGTCTTTAATATCTATAATGATGATGGGTATTGGAATGGCTGATGGGGCAGGGAGACAAGGTTGGAGGGCCCCCATGGGCTCTATTACTGAATTTTGGGCCCGAAGGTCATGAAGAAAGCGGAACTTTCCTGAGGCTTTCTTTTTGATAACAAAGACCTGAGAGTTCCAGGGACTAGTGGTAAGGACAATATGCTTCAAGGTTAGTTGTTGTTTAACCAAGTCTTTGAGGATGTACAGTTTCTCTGCCGAGAGGGGCCACTGATCAACCCATACTGGAGTCTCTGCCTTCCATTTCATAGGAGGAACGGTGAACAGAGATGGGTATGAGGGCAGAGGATCGACCAGGGCCCTTAGAATTGGGGGTGAATATTGGTGTCTGTAGTCATAATGACACCCATTTGGGTTTGGATATCTCGACCCAACAGAATGGTGGAAGCACCAGGGATGAGAAGGGATCTAAAGCGACCAGAGCGGCCATCGGGGTCAGCCCATTGCAGGTCCTTCATTACCAGGGCATTGGGGGTTGACCCAGATAATCCATGAATGGTAGAGCTGTTATTAAGAGGCCACAATGAGGGAGCCTGTTCTAAAGGAAAGATGGTGGTGTCGGCCCCTGTATCAATAACTCTCGTGTAAGGGAGTCCCTGCAGAAGGAGGGTGGTCTTGGGTTGTTTGAAAGTTATCGGGGCTGTCCATAGGATGTCCTTCCCTCTTTGGGGTGGGGCTGAGGGCTGCCCCTCACCCCGTTTCCCGACCTACAGTCTTTGGCCCAGTGAAAACCTTTGTGGCATTTGGGGCACTCTGTTCTAGGGCGGGTCTTATCTGCTGTGGTTGAGGAGGGGCGGTGTTGTGGGCCAAAGCGATTGGCGCAATCCTTTGTCACATGACCAAAACCCCCACATGCAAAGCAGCTGCCGTTTGGGCTGTCCTGTGGGGGGACATTTCCCTTTGGTGTGTTATCTACCCGAAGGGCTGCCATAGCTTGGGCAAGGGTGGTGGCCTGGTGTTTAGGAGTGCCAATATCCTTACAGGCCAAGACCTAGTCTAGTATCTTCTGACTTTTAGTGAGTTCTATGGCCGTGCATCCTTCCTTCAGTACCTCCTTAATCATAGCTTCCTGTGCCCCTACATGAGTAATTTTGTAAGACACCCACTGCTCCACTCTTGCTACAAATTCTGAGAAAGGCTCATCGGGTCTTTGTATTAAATTATGTATTCTCTCTTTTGCTAGGCCAGACCTGGGAATCTGGTGCCAGGCTCTGGGAGCACAGAGACTGATCTGATCAAAATATTGAGGGGGTCCTTGGGCCTGAGCTGCTGTGGTAGAATAGGCACCTTCCCCCTGTAGCATGTCTGCTGTGATCAGCACCCCAGAGCCCCCATTTCTTTCAGCGAGCTGTTCACACTCGTCATAATATAGAGACTTCCATAGAACAAAGTCTCCAGAGGTGAAAAGAGTTCTCATGATTTGTTTATAGTCCCCCTGGGCAGCATAAATCTATACTCCAGTCATCCAGAAGTTGTTGTAGATAAGGGTTCGCTAAACCTTCCTCTCTAGCAACTTTCCTCATTTTCTCCATAAGTTTAGAATCAGTGCGGTACCACCTGGCAGGACAGTGTGGTGTTGGATTGGTGTTAACTGGGAAAGCTGAGACTTGGGGTAGTTGAGGAGCCTCAGGGTGTGGCAGTATGGGAAGAAACAAAGGACTTTGAAAGTCCTTCCCAGTGGGTGGCCACTGCCCCCATGCAGCATCTCTCACTCTACACAAGTCCTCTGCCCAATTGGGAGTGGGGAGTATGGGAGCAGTGGGGAAGGGGGGGGGCTCCCCACCTCTAAGGTGCTTATGTCTGCTTTTTCCTTTTTTTTAGTATGTCTGGGCTGGTTCCTGTTGCTGACTTCTGGGCGCAGCAGCTGGGGCCACATGAGTTGAGGCCAGATCCTGTTGCTGTCTGTGTTGTCTGTTCCTCATTCCAAGGGGGAGGGGAATAGTGGGGGAGAGGAGGGTAGGGAGGGTGGTACAGATTCCCCTTCCTCTGCCTCACTATCACCTCCCTCTTGCCCTTCTTCTTTTCCTCCTTCATTGAGTTTAGGGGCTTTATCTTTATCTTCCACTTGGGTAGTGTCCCCTGACTGTCTTGGGTTATTCTGAGTCATACTGGCTATGGCAGGGTCCTCTGAATCAGTGTCTTCAGAGTCACTGTCACCTGAGTCACGGGCAGTGCCTTGTAATATTGTGGGAGGGGAAGGATCTTGTCCCGAAAGGCAGGAGTGTACAGCTGTTACTATGGAATAGAAGCAAAGGGGGGGGGGGGGGGGCTTGAAGTCCCCAAAGGCTTCCCTCCTCTGGGCCAGTGCAAGAACACAGCTCCAAATGTCAGGATTGATGACATGTGAGGCCTCTACCCAGGGAGCTATTGTCTTTACCAGGGACAAGGTAGCTATGCATTTTTGAGGGAGCATTTTACTCTTCAAGATTTAACAAGTGATTGAACCACTGGTGCCTGGGCTATACAGGACCCAGAAGGATAGTTGCCCATCTTTGGCTATCTCGCTTTCTTTTCAGGAAACAGTATGAGACAGAAAATAAGAGGAAGAAAAGAAGACAGGAAAGTGAAAGTATGATAAGAATGGTATAACTGGTTACAGGGCCTGCAGGAGGTGGGGAAGAGCTGTTGCTTTACTCAAGGTTGGGAGGGGGGACCTGCCAGAGATTGCCTGAAATTTCAGACTGGTTCCTGGGTTTCGGCACCATTTGTTGTCGGGTGGGGCTCTTCCCTCTGTGGAACCTCTGTGACTGCTGAAGAGAGACAACTCACACAGGCGATCAGGGGGCAAGTCCAATTTATTTCTGCTTCTGTAAGCTTATATACTATATTCTATATGCAGAAGCAGGGTATGCGAGGATCTCCTGAGGCCTATATCAGATTGGCCTGAGCCTCTTGCATTGCCTTAGTGGACTGTCTCTATGCGGAAATTTGTCAAGAAAGCGATGGGTGAAATAGGGAAGTAGATGGGTAGATATGGAGGGGGGTAGATATGGGGTGCCTCCCAGTTTCCTTGTGGCCGAGGATTTGAGGCGACCAAGGTTTGCCTTAGCCTGTATCCTGGAGTTTGCTCTACAGGACTTCATCTCATGTCCTGCAAGGCCAGTAGGTATGCTGTGGGGAGGCCTCCTACAATTTCTGTTGTTTTTACTATTAATATAAGTTAATCCTTACCCTTTACCTACCAAAATCCAGCTTTTTAAGGAATACTCATTGCAAAAACCAAGGAAAATCCATTTATCTTAATCAGAAGCAAAATAGAAATCTGAATATATGGTAGATAGAGTGGAAGTGTTCCCATTGAATGTGATATAACCACTGAAACAAACAAAAAAAGATACCTAGATGTTACTAGAAAGGTCTCCAAAATCTCAAGAGTAGCAAGCAGGGGGATGTGATGAAGATTTCCATTTTATGTTGCATCTTTCTAGTGTCCTTTTCCTTTAGCAACATGAAGTGCAGCTATTTTATTCCATTTTGACTCTTAAAGCTGTAAATTAGTAATGTCCAATGTGACTGAAAACTCAGTTACTAAAAAGAAAGGAATTAAAATTCTCTAGATTTTGTCAACTTCATGAGTCCCTTTGCAATCTTCTCAACCAATGATGGGGGAATCCAATAACAATGAGATTTGGGACAGATGCTAATATAATAAAAAAATATAATTTTCATGAGGTAGCAATTTAAATACATTGTTCAACTTTTTTAAAATTTTTCTGAGTTAACTCTATTATTAGGGAACTTAAGATTTATTTTCTTTTCCTTTCTCTTGAAAAGAAATATTCATTTTGAATACCATGAGGACAATTAATGTGAGGAAAAATAATATATAATAAATATATATATATATATATATTTAAGTATGCAAAACATACATCCAAACAAATCATATGTCAAAAAAGCAAGGAACTTAAGGAAAATGGTACAATTATGCTTCATTATGAATATAGACTTCATTGGTTTCCTTGGAAGGGAATAACATTTTTCATTTTAAATTCATTGAAATTATCTTGAATCATTGTATTTCTGAAAATAGGTAAAATGTTCACAATTGAACATTTACTATAATTATGTTACTCTTCATTCTCCTTTATATTATTTCATGTAATTCTTCCCAGTCTTTCCTAAAACCAACCCACTCATCTTTTTTTAATAGCACAATAGTATTCTATCCTAATCATATGCCACAGTTCATCAGTCATTTACCAATTTTTGGGTATTCCCTAAAATTAAACTTCTTAGTTTCTATTAAAAAAGAGTGGCTATAAAAATTTAAATGTCTTTGGAATAGAAATCTAGTAGCAGCATTATTGTGTCAAAAGGTTTGAACTGTTTTATAGGACTTTGGCCATAGTTCTAAATTGATCTCCAAAATGATTAGATAACTTCACTACTTTAGCAACAATTTTTTTTCACATCCTCAACAATTGTTATTTTCCCTTTCTAACAGCAGGATGAATGTGAGATAGTAATTAATTTTTTGAAAAAAATTAATACATATATATTTAAATCCTTTTCCTAGAACCATAGGTTTTATTTTCTCTTCTTTAAACTGTTTTTGTTCTTGTATTTTGACCAAATTTCAACTGAGGAATGATTAATATTCTTAAACATTTGACATATTTGAGAACTGAGTTCTTTATCAAAAAAGTTTCCTGCAAAATTTCACTCACACACACACAATTTCCTGCTTCTATTGTTAGCTGTATCTGCTTTGTTTTTATAATTATAAGAATTTTTATATAATCAAAATTAAATCTCTGAATCTGGTCATGCTTTCTGTCTTTTATTTGGCTATAAAAAATCTTGCCTTATCCATAGATCCTACTAGCAAAATTTTACTTCATTCCCCAATTTATTTAAGCTATCACCCTTTATATTGAAATCATGTACTCATTTTACCTTATGTTGCTATAGAATGTGATATACTAGTTTTCCCAGCAAGTTGTGTTTCTTATTTGTCAAGCACTGAGTTCCCATAACAAAAGTTTAGATATGTGGGTTATCAAACACAAGATTACTATCTTCATTTACATTCTGTTTTGTGTACATAATATATAGTATGCCCCTCTCCTACTCTATTTCTTTTTTTAATGTTTTCTTTTTTTTATTATTTTTTTAATTTTACAATTTTTCCTCCAGTTTCACTTCTCTCCCCCCACCCCTACCAGGGGACAGTCTGATAGTCTTTACATTGTTTCCATGCTACATATTGATCAAAATTGAATGCACTGAGAAAGAAACCCTATCCTTAAGGAAAAAAAATAGACTATAAGAGATAGCAAAATTACATAATAAGATACCGTTTTTTAAAAACTAAAGGTAATAGTCTTTATCCTTCATTTAAACTCCACAATTCTTTCTTTGGATGCAGATGGTATTCTCCATCATAGATACCCTAAAATTGTCCTTCACTGTTGCACTGATGAAATGAATGAGGCCATTAAGGTTGATCATCACCCCCATGTTGCTTTTAGGGTATACAACATTCTTCTTGTTCTGCTCATCTTGCTCAACATCAGTTCATACAATTTCTCTGAATTCCCATCCCTCCTGGTTTCTAATAGACCAGTAGTGTTCCATTACATACATATACCACAATTTGTTCAGCCATTCCTCAATTGATAGACATTCGGTCAATTTCTACCACAAACAGAACAGCTTTGAATATTTATTTGTGGAAGTGATGTTTTTACTCTTTTTCATGATCTCTTCAGGGTATAGGCCCAGTAGTAGTAATAGTAGTATTGCTGGATCAAAGGGTATGCACATATTTATTGCCCTTTGGGTGTAATTCCAAATTGCTTGCCAAAAAGGATGGATGAGTCCACAGTTCCACCAACAATGTATTAGTGTCCCAGGTTTTCCACATCACTTCCAGCATTTATCATTGTCCTTTCTGGTCATATTGGACAATCTGAGAGGTGTAGAGTGATACCTCATAGATGCTTTAATTTACATTTCTCTAATCAATAATGATTCAGAATAATTTTTTTTATTTGAGGCTTTTGTCAGAAATGCTAATTGTAAAAACTCTTTCCCAATTTACTACATTTCTTTTGATCTTGGTTACAGAGATTTTGTTTGTGCAAATCCTTTTTTAATTTAATGTAATCAAAATTAGTTTGATTAGATGTTCTCCGTCTCTTTCTTGGTCATAGACTGCTTCCCTTTCAATAGATATGACAGGTAAACTATTCCTTGATCACCTAGTTTGCTTATAATATAATACTTTATGTCAAAATCTTGTACCCATTTTGATCCTTTCTTGGTATAGGTTGTGAGGTGTTGGTCTAATCCAAGTTTCTGTCATAACAATGTCCAATTTTCCCAACAGTTTTTGTCAAAGAGAAAGATTTTATCCCTGAAGCTGGACTCTTTGGGTTTATCAAACAGCAGTTTACTATAATCATTTCCCGCTAACTCATTTGCACTTAGCCTATTCCACTGACCCACCACTCTGTTTCGTAGCCAATAGTAGACAGTTTTGATGACTGGTGCGATATATAATATAATTTTAGATTTAGTAGAGCTAAGCCACCTTTTTATTTTGCACTTTTCTTTTCATTAAATCTCTGGAAATTCTTGACTTTTTTATTTCTCCAAGTCAATTTACTTATAATTCTAACTCTTAAAGTAATTTTTTAAAATTTTGATTAGTAAGACACTAAATAAGTAAATTTAGGTATAAATGTCATTTTTATTATATTAACTCAGCCTATACACAAGCAGTTGCTATTTGCCCATCTTTTTAAATCACATTTTATTAGTAAGAGAAGTGTTTTGTAATTGTTTTCATAGGGTTTCTGAATCTGCCTTGGCAGGTAGATTCTTAAATATTTTGTATTTTCTGAAGTTACTTTGAATAGGATTTTCTTTCTATCTCTTGCTACTCTATCGTTCTAGTAATATATAGAAATTCTGAGGATTAATGAGTGTTTATTTTCTATCCTGTGACTTTGCTGAAGTTGCTATTGTTTTCAATAGTTTTTTAGATGATTTTTAAGGGTTCTCCAGGAATACCATCATGCCAGCTGCAAAGTGTGAGAATTTTGTTTCTTCCTTCCAAATTCTAATTCCTTCGATTTCTTTTTCTTCTCTTATTGGTGAAGCTAATATTTCTAACACAATATTGAATAGTAATAGTGATAATGGACATCCTTGTTTAGCCTCTGATCTTATTGGAAATGCCTCTAGCTTAGCCTCATTGCATACAATGTTTGTTGATAATATCAGATAGATACTGCTTATCAATCTAAAGAACAATGCATTTATTCCTATGCTCTCTAGTGCTTTTAAGTGCTTTATTTTGCCAAAGAGTTTTTCAACATCTATTGATATAATCATATGATTTCTGATAGTTTGTTATTGATATAGTTAATTAAACAAAGAGTTTTCCTAATACTGAATGAACCCTGCATTCCAGGGATAAATCTTGCTGGGTCATAGAGTATGAGTCTAGTGATAACTTGTTGCAATTGCTTTGCTAAAATTTTATTTAAGATTTTTGGATCTATATTCATTAGGGGAGATAAGTCTATAATTTTCTTTCTCTATTTTGACTCTTACTTACTTAGATATCAGCAGCATATTGATGTCATAGAAAGAGTTAGGCAGAATTCTGTCCTCATCTATTTTTGCCAATGAGTTTATATAGAATTGGAACCAAATGTTCTTTAAATGCTTGTTGCAATTCACTTGTGAATCTGTCTGGCCCTAGAGATCTTTTCTTGGAGAATTCAATAAAGGTGTTTTTGAATTTTTTTTTTGAGGTAGGGTTATTTATGTATTTAATTTTCTCTTCATCTAACCTGGGCAACTTATATTTTTTAAATATACACCCCTTTGACTTAGATCATCAGATTTATTAGCAAACAGTTGAGCAAAATAATTCTACATTGTTACTTTAGTTTCCTCCTCATTGGGGGTGAGTTCACCTTTTTCATTTATGATACTGGTCATTTGGTCTTCTAATTTCCTTTTTAAAATCAAGTTAACCAGAGGTTTATCAAGTTTTAATTGTTTTTTTTTCCATTAAACTAACTCTTGGTTTTATTTATTAGTTCAATAGTTTTCTTGCTTTTCATTATAATTTTCCCTTTAATTTTTAGAATTTCTAATTTGATATTTATTTGGGGGGATTTAATTTTTTCTTTCTCTAAGTTTTTTAGTTGAATATTTAGTTCATTTATTTCTTCTTTCTCCAATTTATTCATTAAAGCATTTAAAGAAATAATATATATCCCCTGATACCTGCCTTGCTGTATCCCATAAGCTTTGGTATTTTGTCTCATTATAGTCATTATTTAGGATGAAATCATTAATGCTTTCTTTAATTTGTTTTTTGATCCATTCATTCTTTAAAATGAGGTTATTTAGTTTCTAATTAGTTTTAGGTCTATCTCTCCCTGACCCATTATTACATGTGATTTTTCTTGAATTATGAACTGAGAAGGATGTATTCATTATTTCTGTAATTCAGCATTTGATTATTAGGTTTTAGTTCATGGACAATTTTTGTGTAACTTCCATGTAATGTGGGGAAAAAGTATATTCCTTTAAGTCCCCATTCAAATTTCTCCAAAGGTCTATCATATCTTGGTTTCCTAGCATTATTTACCTCCTTAACTTCCTTCTTTTTTATTTTATGGTTAGATTTATGTATATCTGAGAGCAGGAGGCTGAGGTCTCCTACCAGAAGAGTTTTTTCTGTCTGTGTCTTCCTGTAACTCATTCAACTTCTTCTCTGAGAATTTGAATGCATTGCCACTTGGTGCATACATGTTAAGTTTTGAAATATCTTCATTGTCAATGGTACTATTTTTGCAGTTGTTTTGTCTGAGAAAAGGATTGATACCCCTGATTGCCAGCCAAGATGGCAGAGAGAAGACAGGCACAGTTCTAAAGTTGCTTGATCGTTCCCTATCTATTTTATGAAACAAACTTCTTAACAGAAATCTGATCCACAAAACCCAGAAAGAAAATTGAGGAGAAAGAATATCTACCTCCAGATTTGTTTTCCATTTTCCTGGGTAAGTCTGAGGATCAACTTAATTAGCAGCAGGGTGGGAGCCCCAGGAGCCTGAGGGCCCAAGAGCCAGGCATGCTTGATCAGTGAGGTTAGAGCCCATTCCACCTGGACCTCTGGGGCTTGGGTCAAATACCGAGCAGAGGTGTTGGTGCTGACCCTTTGCAGCTTGCTGACAGGGATGGGGGGGGTGACTTCCAGTGCAGGAGAGCTAGGGACACCATCCCTGGGCTCCTCTGGTCCTGAGGAACTCTGAGTCCACACCTCCATTACAGCCAAGGCCTCTTCCCAGAACAAACACAATTACAGACAACTTCTGCCCCAGGCACGGGTATGTGAGCAGAAGAACCAGCCCAGCTGACAATAGGGAGAAGGATGACCTCACCCTAGGGTAAAGCCCACCACTGATTGAAAACAAAAGCATTTAACAACTTCAATCACTCCCTCAAGGCTAAGGGAGTAGGCCTCAATAAAGGTCACAGGCACTCCAGAGAAAGCAACCAGTACCTCTTACTGGCCAGCCAGAGAAATTGTACTCAGTGAATAAAGCCTCTAGGGATCCTAACAACAAACCTCTGGAACCAGCCCCTTCCCAAATCAAGGTCTTAGCAAAATGAAGAAAGTTCAATGGAAAGGTAGATCCATAGAAAAATTCTTCAAAGGAAAAGACTCTAACTCAGAAAAACCAAGAAACTCTGAGGAGAATATCATCTGGTCTCCAGCACAGAAAGACTTCATTGAAGAAATAAGGAAGGAGTTTAAAAATCAATTGGAAAATTTGGGAGAGTCAATTAACACCTTGAAAAAAGAAAACAAATCATTGGAAAATACAATTGGACAAATACAAAATGAGAATAATTCAGATCATCAATTGCACAAATACAAAATGAGAATAATTCTCTCAGATCCTCAATTGGTCAAAGGGAAAGCTCTTTCAAAAGTACAATTAACCAATTGGAAAACGAATTGCAAAAGGCTAATGAAGAAAACTGCTCTCTAAAAAAAAAAAAAAGAATGGAGTCTTCAGAAACTCTTGACTTCATAAGATAGCAAGAGCCTGTTAAACAAAACCAGAAAATAGAAAAAAATAGAAGAAAATGTAAAATACTTCATCAGCAAAACCATTGACCTGGAGAATAGATGAAGGAGGGGCAACCTGAGAATTATTGGACTTTTGAAGAGAAAAAAAAAGCCTGGACTTAATAATACAGACTCGTGATGGAAAATTTCCCTGATGTTGTGAACCAGAGGGGAAAATAGTTATTGAAAGAATATCTGGATCCCCTCCAACAAGTGAACCTAAAATAAAAACACCAAGGAATGTTGTGGCCAAATTCCAGAACTATCAGATAAAAGAGAAAATCCTGCAAGCAGCCAGAAAGAAACAATTTGAATACCAAGGAGCCACAGTAAGGATTATGCAGGACCTGGCTGCATCAACATTAAGGGAGCAAAGGGCCTGGAATGAGATATACCAAAGAGCAAAGGAGCTTGGAATGTAGCCAAGACTCCACTATCCCACAAAGCTGGGCCTTATTTTTCAGGGGAAAAGATAAACATTTAAGGAAATGTAAGAATTCCAAAAATTCCTGATGAAAAGACCAGACCTAAATAGAAAATGTGGACATCAGAGGGGAGCTTCAAGAGACATATGAAATGGTTAAAAAAAAAGTGGGGGGGGAGGTAAAGAAAAAAACTGCTATCCAATAAGTTGAAACTGGCTATATCCAAGCATGGGGAAAAGATTCTTATAACTCTTGAGAATTGTAAAAGAGTGAATATACCTAGGCAGAAATGATGGACACTCATGACTTATCCATGAGACTGCTATCCAATGGGATGAAACTGGCTATAACCCTACTTGGGAGAAAGACTCTAATAACTCTCAAGAATTATAACTCTATTAGATAGAATGTACTTAGCTAGAAGTGATGGATACTTAGAATTTTCTATGACTTAGATATAATGATTTAAAAACACTAACTCCTTAAAAAAGGGGGACAGCAAAGAGATGAGAGGAGGTGGGGATCAAATGGGGTAAATCTCATTACAGTAAGAGGTACAAAATATCTATGATAATAGAGTGAAAGAAGGGAAGAGATGAGAAACACCTGAGTCTTCTTCTCATCAAACTTGGCTTAAAGTCAACTTACACACAGGTTAAGTTAATTTAAAAAACATCTAATTTCTCAAGTATTAAAAAGGGAAACGGAGAGGGAAGAATGGAGAAGTGGGGAGAAAAAAAAGGGGGAATTAACAAAAGGAAGTGAAGGGAAAAGGGAAAAGGCAAAGGGGAAAGAAAGGGGAGTGTGTGGATACAGGAAGGCAAACACTTAAGGGGGTGGTAATCAGAAACAAAATGCTGGGGGAATACAGATAAAGTGGTAGAAGGGGAAAAAAATACAAACAGAGGGAAGATAGCATGGAGGGCAATAAAGAATTATTATTTATATGATGATATTTATAACTGGCTCCTCTGGTCTGAGGAACTCAGAGTCCATGCCTCCATTACAGCTCAGACCTCCTCCTGAACAAACTACTTCTGCCTCAGGCCCAGGTGTGTGAGCAGAAGAACCATCTGACAAATGACCTCAGGCCAGGGTAAAGATCACCATTTATTGAAGGCAAAAGAATTCAATAGCTCCAACTCCTCCCTTCAAGCAAAAGGAGAAGGCCTCAATCAAGGTCACAGACACTCCAGAGAAAGCAACCAACACCTCCTACTGGCCAGCCAAAGGAACTGCACTCAGTGAGTAAAGCCTTTAGCGATCCCAAGCCCCTGTGAACCAGCCCCTCCCCAACTCAAGGTCTTAGCAAAATGAAGAAGGGTCAGCAGAAAGGTAGATCCATTGAAAAATTCTTGGAAGGGTAAGACCCTAACTCAGAGAGGCCTAGAACCTCTGAGGAGAACATGATCTGGTCTTCAGCACAGAAAGACTTCCTTAAAGAAATAAGGAAGGAGCTTAAAAATTTGGGAGTGACAATTAATACCTTGAAACAAGAAAACAAAACCTAAGAAAGTACAATTGGACAAATACAAAAGGAGAACAAATCTCTCAGACAAAATGAGAATAGATCTCTCACATCATCAACTGGACAAATACAAAATGCGAATAATTCTCTCTGATCCTCAATTGGGCAAATGCAAAAAGAAAATAATTCTCTCAAAACCTCAAAATTTTCTATTACTTAGATAGAATGATCTAAAAAAACACTACCTCCTTAAAAAGGGGGGACAGGAAAGAGATGGGAGGAGTGAGGAGATTGAATGGGGTAAATCTCATTACTCATTACAAGAATCCTATGGTAATAGAGGGGAAGAAGGGAGCAGATGAGAAACACCTAAATCTTCTTCTCATCAGACTTGGCATAAAGTCAACCTACACATACTCAGTTAACTTATAAAACATCTAACCTTTCAAGTACCTAAAGGGGAAAAGGGTAGGGGGGGATGTAGAAAGGGAAGGGGAGTGGGGAAAAAAGGGGAAATAACAAAAGGAAGGGAAGGGAAAAAAAGAGAAAAGGGAAAGAAAGGGGAGGGTGTGATATAGGAGGGCAAACACAGTGAAGGTGATGGTATTCAGAAACAAAATACTGGGGAATATGGATAAGGGGAGAGAAAGGGGGAAAATACAAACAGAGGAAAGATAGCACAGAGGGCAATAAAGAATTAGTAATCATAACCTTGAATGTGAATGGGATGAACTCTCTCTTAAAACGTAAGCAAATAAAAACCAGAATCTTACAATATGCTGCTTATAAAGAACTCATTTAAAGCATAGAGGTCCATATAAAGTAAAGGTAGAAGCTTGGAGAAAAATATATTTTGCATCAGCTGAAGTACAAAAAGTAGGGGTAGCAATCCTTATCTCAGAAAAAGCAGAAGCAAAAATAGATAGGTTTAAAAGAGATAAGGAAGGAAACTTTATCCTCCTAAAAGGCACCAAACACAATAAAATCATTTCAATACTGAATATATATGCAACCCAGTGGGATAGCACTCAAATTCTTAGTGGAGAAGCTGAAAGAACTACAGGAAGACATAGACAGCAAAAATCTACTAGTGGGAGACCTCAGCCTCCCACTATCAGATCTAGATAAATTGAATCATAAAATAAACAAGAAAGAAGTTAAGGAGGTAAATAGATTCTTAGAAAAATTAGATATGGGAGACTTATGGAAGAAACTGAATGGGGATAGAAAGGAATATGCCTTTTTCTCTGCAGTACACAGAACTTATACAAAAATTGACCATGTGCTAGGTCATAAAAACCTAATGATCAACTGCAGATAGGCAGAAATAATGAATACATCTTTCTCAGATAACAATGCAATAAAAGTCATATGAAATATTGGGCCAAGGAGATATAGACCCAAAACAAATTGGAAACTGAATAACCTCATTTTAAAAAAATGAGTGGACCAAAAAACAAATTATAGAAAGAATTAACCACTTTATCCTGGATAATGATAATAATGAAACAACATACCAAATCCTATGGGATTCATTCAAAGTTACTGTCAGGGGATATATTATAGCTTTAAATGCATACTTAAATAAATCGGAGAAGGAGGAAATCAATGAACTAAACATGCAACTAAAAAAATTAGAGAAAGAACAAATCAAAAATCCCCAATTAAATAGCAAATTAGAAATTTGAAAAATTAAAGGAGAAATTAATTAAATTGAAAGCAAAAAACTATTGAATTAATAAATAAAAACAAAAGTTGGTCATTATGAAAAAACCAATAAAATTGATAAACTTCTGGTCAATTTGATTAAAAAAAAGAAAGAAGAAAGCCAAATTGCTAGTATCATAAATGAAAAAGGTGAACTCATCATCAATGAAGAGGAAATTAATGTAATAATTCAAAATTATTTTGCCCAACTGTATGCCAATATATTTGATAATCTAAGTGAAATGGATGAATATTTACAAAAATATAAGTTGCCCAGGTTAAAAGAAGAAGATATTAAATACCCAAAAAACCCTATCTCAGAAAAAGAAATTCAACAAGCCATCATTTGACTCCCTAAAAAAATCTCCAGGGCCTGATGGATTCACAAGTGAATTGTACCAAACATTTAAGGAACAATTGGTTCCAATTCTATGTAAACTCTTTGGGAAAATAGAGAAAGATGGAACTCTGCCTAACTCTTCCTATGAAACCAATATGGTGCTGTAACCTAAACCAGGAAGAGTTAAAAACAGAGAAAGAAAATTATAGACCTATTTCCCTGATAAATATAGTTGCAAAAATCATAAATAAAATATTAGCAAAAGGTTTACAACAAATTATCACTAGGATATTACATTTTGACAAAATAAGATCCATCCCAGGAAATGCAGGGTTGGTTCAATATTAGGAAAACTGATAGTATGATCAATAATATCAACAAAAAATCTATCAGAAATTATATGATCATATCAATAGATGCTGAAAAAGCTTTTGACAAAATACAGCATCCATTCCTATTAAAAATTCTAGAGAGTGTAGGAATAAATTGACTGTTCCTTAAAATAATTAGCAGTATCTACCTGAAACCATCAACAAGCATTATATTCAATGGGGAAAGGCTAGAGGCATTCCCAATAAGATCAGGGGTGAAACAAGGGTGCCCATTATCACCACTATTATTCAACATTCTATTAGAAATGTTAGCATCAGCAATTAGAGAAGAAAAAGAAATTGAAGGAATTAGAATTGGGAAGGAAGAGACAAAACTATCACTCTCTGCAGATGACATGATGGTCTACCTAGAGAATCCTAAGAAATCATCCAAAAAACTACTGGAAACAATTAGCAATTTTAGCAAAGTTGCAGGATATAAAATAAAGCCTCATAAATCCTCAACTTTTCTATATATGTCTAGCAAGATACAACAAGAAGTGCTAGAAAGAGAAATCCCATTCAAGGTAACCTCAGACAATATAAACTTCTTGGGAGTCTATTTGCCAAGTCAGACTCAGACTCTTTTTGAAAACAATTATAAACCACTTCTCACACAAATTAAATCAAATTTAAATAACTGGGCAAATATCAACTGCTCATGGATAGGTAGAGCTAATATAATAAAAATGACAATTCTACCAAAACTAAACTCTCTGTTTAGTACCCTACCAATCAAAATTCCAAAAAATTACTTTAATGATTTAGAAAAAATTATAAGCAAATTCATATGGAGAAATAAATAGTCAAGAATTGCCAGGAACTTAATGAAAAAAAGTGCAAAAGAAGGTGGCTTAGCCCTACCTGACCTAAAATTATATTATAAAGCATCAGTCCTCAAAACTGTTTGTTATTGGCTAAGAAATAGAGTGGCAGACCAGTGGAATAGACTAGGTGTAAAAGCAGGAGATCATTATGGTAATCTGCTCTTAGATAAACCCAAAAAGTCCAGCCACTGGGATAAAAACTCCCTCTTTGATAAAAACTGCTGGGATAATTAGAAGTTAGTATGGCAGAAACTTAGATTAGACCAACACCTAACACCCTTACCAAGATAAGATCCAAATGATTACAGGACTTAGACATAAAAAAAAAAACAATACTATAAGCAAATTAGAAGATCAAGTACTAGTTTACCTGTCAGATTTATGGAAAGGGGAGCAGTTTATGACTAAGGAAGAGTTGGAGAACATCACCAAAAACCAATTAGATGATTTCGATTACATTAAATTAAAAAGCTTTTGCACAGATAAAACCACTGTAACCAAGATCAAAAGAAATGTAGTAAACTGGGAAACAATCTTTACAACTAATAATTCTGACAAAGAACTCATTTCTAAAATATACAGAGAAATGAGTCATATTTTTCAAACAAAAAATCATTCCCCAATTGACAAATGGTCAAAGGATATGCAAAGGCAATTTACAGATGAGATCAAAGCAATTCGTAGCCATGTGAAAAAATGCTCTAAATCACTAATTATTAGAGAAATGCAAATTAAAGCTTCTCTGAGGTACTACCTCACACCTCTCAGATTGGCCAATATGACCAGAAAGGATAATGATCATTGTTGGAAGGGTTGTGGGAAATCTGGGACACTATTACACTGTTCTTGGAGCTCTGAACTCATCCAATCCTTCTGGAGAGCTATTTGGAACTATGCCCAAAGGGCAACAAAAATGTACATACCCTTTGACCCAGCAATGTCACTACTGGGTCTATATCCTGAAGATATGAAGAAAAGGGGTAAAAACATTACTTGTACAAAAATATTTATAGCAGCCCTGTTTGTGGTGGCAAAGAATTGGAAATCAAGTAAATGTCCTTCAATTGGGAAATGGCTTAGCAAACTGTGGTATATGTATGTCATGGAATACTATTGTTGTATTAGAAACCAGGAGGGACAGGATTTCTGCTAAGCCTGGAGGGATTTGCATGAACTGATGCTGAGTGAGATGAGCAGAACCAGCAAAACACTGTATACCCTAACAGCAACATGGGAGTGATGATCAACCTTCAAGGACTTGCTCATTCTATCAGTGCAACAATCGGGAGCAAATTTGAGCTGTCTGCAAAAGAGAGTGCCATCTGTATCCAGTTAAGTAGCTGTGGAGTTTAAACAAAGTTCAAGGACTATTCCCTTTAATTTAGAAAAAACAGATATCATCTTATGTCTGATCTTGTTACCTCTTAGAATTCTTGTCTCTTCTTTAAGGATATGATTTCTCTCTCATCACACCTAATTTGGATCAAGGTACAACATGGAAACAAAATAAAGATGGACAGATTGCTTTCCATGGTGGGGGGGGAGTAAGATTGGGGGGAAAATTGTAAAACTCAAATAATATCTTTAATAAAAATTTTAAAAAATCTATGAGATTCACTCAAAGGATTGCTATCCCTGCTTTTTCACTTCACCTGAAGCAAAATATATTTTACTCCAACCTTTTGCCTATACTCTGTATGTATTTCTGTGTTTCAAATGAGTTTCTTGTAAGCAACATATTGTAGGATTTTGGCTTTTAATCCAGTCTGCTATTCATTTCATTTTAAGAGAGAATTCAAAGTTATAATTACTAATCCTTTATTGCCCTATATGCTATCTTCTCTCTGTTTATATTTCCCCCTTTTTTCACTTTATCCATATTCTCCAGGATTTTATTTCTGAATATTACCACCTTCAATGTGTTTGCCCCCTTGCATCTAACCCCCATCCCCATTATTTCCCTTTGCCCTTTTCCCATTCTTCCTTCTCGTAGTTCCTCTTTTCCTCCCCCCCTCCCCTTTCAACTTTTAATACTTGAAAGGTAAGATAAGTTTCTCAACTAAACTGACTATATATATATATATATATATATATATATATATATATATATATATGATAACTTTAGGTCTAATCTGATGAAAGTAAGATGTAAGATTCAGGCACTTCTCACCATCTCCTTTCTTCCCCTCTATTGCAATAGCTCTTTGGTACCTCTTTGTCTAATGTAATTCCCTCCATTCAATCTCTTTCATCTTTCTATCTCTTTACTGTTACCCCTTTTTTAAGAAGATATTGTTTTTTTTAAATCATTCTATAAGTCAAGGATAAATAATGAGTATCCATCACTTCTGACTATATTCTCTGTAATAGAGTTACAATTTTCAAGAGTTATGAGTATCTTTCTCCCAGCTGGGGATATAGCCAGTTTCATCTTATTGGATAGCAGGTTTTTTTTTTCCTTTGCCCCCTTTTTTAATCTTTTCATCGGTCTCTTGAGTCTCCTGTTTGATATTCGGATTTACTATTTAGTTCTGGTCTTTTACTCAGGAAAAGTTGGAAGTCTCCTGTTTCATTAAATGTCCATCTTTTCACCTGGAAAAGGAGGCTCAGTTTCTCTGGATAGTGGATTCTTGACTGCATTTCAAGCTCCTTTGATCTTTGGAATATCACCTTCTAGGCCCTTCAGTCCCTTAATGTTGTAGCTCCTTCTTATCTAAATTGTTTCTTTCTGGCTGCTTGCAGGATTTTCTCTTTTATCTGAGAGTTATGAAATTTGGCCACAATATTCCTTGTTGATTTCATTTTAGGATCCCTTTCCAGAGGGGATCATTGTATTCTTTCAATAACTATTTTGCCCTCTGGTTCCATGATATCAGGGCAGTTTTCTATCACTACTCTATTTCTTAGCCAGTACCTGATGATTTCATTTGATGATCACTCTTTTGTAATATGGGTGAAATATGATATCTTTAGCTACCCATTTGTTTATATTTTTGGTTAATTTTCTTCATGGACTTGGCATTTTATTCCTCCAAATTAATACCATTATAATTTTTCTAGATCTGTAATAGAATTTAGGTTTGTTTGGGACAGCATTGAGTAAATAAATTACTATGTATAGGGAGTTGTATTGTTTGTTATTTTTATATTTTATTTAAGGCAAATGGGTTAAGTGACTTGCCCAAGGTCACACAGCTAGGCAAATGTGTAATGTCTTTTACCAGATTTGAACTCAGATTCTCCTGACTCCAGAACTGGTGCTCTATCCACTGTACCATCTCACTGCCCCCATAGAGTTGCCCTTTTTAACTCTAGTGGTTCAGTATATCCATGAGCAAGAAATATTTATCCACAGTTTTAGTTATTTCTTTATTTTTTATAAAAAGCATTTGGCAATTATGTTCATATGGTTCCTTGATTTATTTTGGTAGATAAACTACCAATATTTTTAATTACATGCAGTTATTTTAAATGAAATCTATCTATCACTTCCTTTTTCACTTTGTCAGTAATATAAATATTTACTTACTATTTTTGTTTGTATTATTTTATTCCTGCAACTTGCCCAGAATGTTTTGCTTCTATGAACCTGTCCCCAAGAGATATAATGAAGTCTTCTTTTATGCAAATTGTCTACCTCTTTATATTGCTGTGTTTACATTTATTATCACTTGAAAGTGTAGAAATAAATTTACCAACTTTTGAAAGTGTCTTTCAACATGTTATTTTTATCTCATCTACCTCCATAAATTTTCTACTTGAATATCTTAATGATGTATGAGGGTTATTTGGGGTTATTGAAGAGGAATGAGCCTTTTCTGTTCTTATAAAGTTTTTAAAAATCTTCAGGTAGGACCTGGGCAATAGACTGCAATTCTAATACTAGACTAAAAAATGTTAATGATTTTCATCATGAAATGACAGATATATTCAATAATATATGTTTTTACTGGTTGATTGTGATTAATATATTTAATAACCTGAATTTATTCAACAACAAGCAAAACTATTCCAGTAGAAAAGGAAAAAAGAGAAACTTCTATGCTTTTCTATCATGTAAAGTTGTGCTTTTAGAAGTACATTTAACTTTAAACACAACAAGAAATAATTCTATAAGATGACTTTCAGATACTCTATGAATGTAGATTCTTTCTTTATCTTTTTTCTATAATCCAAATAAAACTTCATAAAAATGCAATCATTTTTATTAAGCAAATTTCAATAATATTGAATTATATGTGTACAATATGCATACATAGTTTCACATCTATTTGCTATTTCCTTATTGTATTCTCATATGAAGTATCTCCACATTCAGTAAACAAATATGCTTCTAATGAATGGTAAACTGAAGCTGAACCAACTCTAAAATATATAGACAAAAGGGAATTAAAAATATTTTTAAAGTATTGCTTTTCTTTTCCATTTTTTCATAATTCTCTTCTGAGAATCTCAGTTTTCTCAAATTTTTCTTCTATCTCTTTTAGTTTTTTAACATCTTTTTAGAGCTCTTTCAAAAGAACTTTTTAGATTCAATATCAATTCACAATTCCTTTTGAGGCTTTACATGTAGATTTTTGTCACTGCTTTCTTCTTCTGGCATAGGGTTTTTTCCTCTTCCTTGTCACCATTAGTTTTCTATGATTAGAAAGCTCTTTTTGAAAGTTGTATTCTACTCATGGGGGACTCAGGGGACTTAGTGTACAACTTTTTTGTGCTGGGGTCCAGGGGTCTGGTTATTGGCCTTCTTCACTGGGACATCAAGTACTAGTGGCTTCCTACCAGCATTAAGATACCCTTTCTGTGTTCTAAGGCTCTCATGAAGCCCTCTGCACTGGGGTTGGGGTTTTCCTGCTAGCCTGCTGAGGCAACATTTCCCATAGCTATTTTCTGTACTATGGCCATGAGTCTCCTACTGGCTTCTCTGTTTCTCATTTAAGATGAGTTGTGCTTTTTTTTTTAACCCAAGTAAGACTGAGCTTTCCTGAAGGTCTTACAAACTATCTTGAGCTGAACAGTTAGTTGCTTTATTGTCTTTTTGTAGCATCTGTCACTTTAGAGACTGTTTAGAGATTTCATTTAAAGTTGTTTCAGAGGGAAACTAGGAAAAACTCAGGAATCTTCCTGCCTCCTGTCCACCATATTGGCTCTGCCCCAGAAAAATCCCCATATCATTTCCAACGAGCATATATTGGTGCCCAACTGAAAAAACAGCTAATAAGTTAAATTCTATTCCCATCTACCCTAAAGAATTTAGGTAACTAAATTACTCATGAATTATTTAGGTAATCTCTAATTTAAAGGCATCCAAAAAAGTTGCAATGCTAATTGCTGACATCTATCCACAAGCAACATAACTGTATTTTTAAGATAGGTTCACTACCCTTCGAAACACTCAAAATGTTGCAATATCATTCCTTCCCCACAATTAATTATTAAAAATGATAATAGGACCAGGAGTTAAAGCAACCATGGTGATTTGTAAATCAATATGTATGACCCCTTCTAAAGTACAAAAAAAAAAACAAGAGAAAAGTCAGAGTTAGAAAAATGATCTTGATTGTCACTGGCACATTGAATCACAGTACTTTCTTAATGGCAGAAAATAAAAAGGACTCTAGTTGTTCAATATACTATTTACTTCCATAATCAGACATCCAAAATTAGAGATCTTCTCAAACTAGCATCCATGAATTTAAAATAACATTTTAATAAGTTTGTTCTCCTGAATAAGTTTATTTGCTCTATATAATACATTTAATATATTATTCCAAGAGAGCATCCAGTTTTCATTTATGTAGCTAATCATTTGTATATGATTTCATCTCCTTCACTTGAAATTACCACATTTGAGTCTTCCAATATTTTCTTTGACATCTTCATATTGATGTGTTTTGTAAAAATATCTCACTAATATTAACATACCAAAGATTTCTTAATTCATTCCCTTTTTTCTTATTCCTATAGAGATATTATGGATTTTTTAAATTGATCTTTTGTTGACACTGGCAACTCTTCCTTGGTGTATAAATTCAGTACTGCAATGTTATCTAAACTTATGAAAAGTGAGTATTTTTTTCATGCAAATCCTATCATTGTCTTAAATACCATCATCCTTCCAGTAATGAAAGTATGAAAAAATCTGTTTTTCAATAATTACATCAAGAAAGGATTTGATTTTTGTTCTTTTAAAGTATTTCCATAGCATTACGTTAGCCTTGAAAATGTTCTTTCTAATTGTTTCCTTGGTTATCACTCCTGCTGGTTGGGAAAACTATTTGTTCTCTTATTTCTGAAACTTCATTGGTTGGGAAAGAGGAGTCTTATATACTCTGTAAAGCAAATTCAAAAGAAATCAAATTCAAAATCAACCACTATCAAGTGCTAGTTTTGCTTAAGTCAGTGTACTTGTCCCTGAATAAATGGGAAAAAATTCCAAATCCCTACATGACTTTTATAGTCAGTGCTAGTGGTTAGAATTTGAAAAATATATATATAAGGGATAAATTTTAATTCCTTAAATTGCAAAAGTTCCTAGCAATTAGAACTGCATAAGGGAAAATAGATTGCTTTTGAAATTTAATGTGAATAGCATGGGGTTTTTAAGCAGGAAGGAGTTGCATGGCAATTCACTGATTTTTCTCATAACTAACTCTTACATGGTGCAAAATTTTGATGGTCTTTTAATTAAAATCAGACCTTTAGAATGGTATTGGAGATTCAAGGAGGTTATTAAGTGTTAATTGTCAACTATAAAAATACAACTACATAATAAAAATTTATGCTGAAATTTCAGTGTTATGAGGATCAGTTATCATCTCAACAACAAATTCCATCAAAACAATAACCTACTTGATTTATGTCATATATGGTATCATCATTTACTACAAATTGTTTTTGGAAGGGCTAGAATAATTTCCCCTCTTCAATTCTATGTTCTATTTTACCCATATTGTTTTTCAATTTCAACTAAAATCCAACCTTCTATAGAAGATTTTCTTCATCTCCCTTAGTAGTTTCCCTTATATGATTATTTGCTAATTATCCTGATATAACTTTTTAGGATATAGTTATTTAATATGAAAATCTTCCTCATCAGACTATGAGCTATTTGAAATAAAGAACTGTCACTGGGCTTTCTTTGTAGCTCCATTGTTTACCAAAGTTACTGACACATATAATAGGCACTTAAGCTTTTACTAAAATTATTTGAAAAAATAGAAAATTAAGCTGTCTTTCTTACCAAATTATTTCTTTGATCTAAGTTTAAATCTGGCTCCAGTCACTTGACACTAGTTAAATTATCTTAGGCAAGTCACTGAAACCTGATCGCCTCATATCCAGAGCCATCTTCATTCATCCTAATCTATATCTGGCCACTGAACCTAGGTTCTGCAGGAGAAAGTGAAGTCGATGACTATATTCAGCACCCTCTAACTGAAATCCATTTCATGTGCATTTAATGACATCACCTCCTTGATGTCATGTGCTTCTTCAAGAATGAAAAACAAACAAAAACAACAACAACTTATAACACTGACTTCTATCATGAAAATATACCACAGGGAGATTCAAAATATACTATGAAACAATCTCTAATAAACATTAACTCAAGCATTTAAAGTAAAAATATAGCAAAGAGATTATAACAGTATCCCAAAGATTATATACACAATAAATATCTTGGTTTTGAAATTTCAGTGCAAGATTGGTTCCATAATTTGAAAACTGTTGTATACCAGTCTGGAATGGACCTCTAACCTATGACTGGCCAGAATGAAAAGAACAAGCTAAAGAAAGGAGAGTCAGAAATCAAACAAAAATTTGATTAATTTCAAAGTGAAGAAAATTCTTGTGATAAAAGCTTCTCTTCCTGAGGAGATCTTGACTTACTGGAGCAAGAAAAAGGCTTATATGCTTAAAAATCTCAAGAGGGTGGACCACAATCCTTTGGTCTTGAATAAATATTTCTCATGCCAAGCAATGCAGGTATTCTGGGTGCCATAATAAAAGTCTCCAATTTGTCTCAAGTCTTAAGGGTCACTGAATATTGTGATCATGCACTGGGGGTACAGACTAAGAGTTAACATGGTGAGAATAGAAGATGATTGATCACTTTCTTCTGTAGCCCATTGCCTCTCATTTCCCTGGGAAATGGAAAGAGTTCCAACAAATCTAAAAAGTTATTGATTCTTTTGAAAATCATAAAGCCCTTAGTGAACATCTGCTTCTGATCAAAGCAATAAACTTTTCCAGAGTATGAGATAATCCTGAGCACAAAAGATTGCTGCTTATCTCAGAGCAAAGTATGCTTGCTGGTCCTTTGTTCTGGGAAACAAGGCACCTCCAAATATCTTGACACTATAAAGATAATAGAATGAATCAATAACAATAATTCATGTGTTATTATATCAAAATATTCTTTAAAATAAAACTTTTTGGAAAGCAAAATATATATTCTTCTAAAAATCCTAGGAAATAGAGGGGAAAATAGACCCTATCTCAATATAATTCATATCTTTTGGAAAACTGGAGTCATCAGAGGAAAAGCAAGTGTGTAGATTGTCATCAGTACTATTTAATAAACCAATTGTAAATATAGCAATAAAACAAAAATAAATTGATGAATAAGCACAAGCAAAAAAATCCTAAATAATCACTTTTTAGACAGAAAATAGTTTTATTTAGAGAGCACTAGACAATCAAATATAATTAATTATACAATCACTGTATCAAATTAATTGATACAAAGTGGAAGAGTAAAAGTGAAATCTACATAGAACAAAATATCATTGTATATTGCCTATGTCACCAGGAAAAGACAGAGATTTCTATTTAAAATAACTACAAAATGTATAAAATCCTTATGAGTCTTCTTACCAAGGAAAACATTTCTATATTATATGGAGCAAACTATAAGACATTTTCTAAAGAACTGAAGAATTTTTAAAGAATTGAATCAAAACATATAGTAATTGGAGAAATATTCATTGTTTTTATGTAACCAAATCTATAAAATAAAAATTACAAAACTAATTTATAATACTACTTTTTTGTTATGTAAAGTAGGAAAGGATTATTTTACATATAAGTATAATATATTAGATCTTTAACTTATTAAGGATTGGGATTGTCTTTTTGACTTTTTTTTTGGTATTGTTAGCATTTAACTTAGTTCCTGGCAAATAATAAACACTTAATAAAGAATGATTGAGAAAGGAAAAAAAAAGTTTATAGGAAAATTAATCTTGATGAACTAAAGGCTCAAAAAAACTCAAAAGAAATGATAAAAATAAATGAAGACCAGTAGAAATAGGTTTCATTCTATTCTATAAAACAGAAGTCACCAAAATGACTCAGTAATGATTAAGAAATAGAAAGATTTTAAAACAAACTGATAATTAACATTTCTTAAGCAGGTACTTTCATGGTATTATATTTCAGGTACTGTGCCAATAATCAGGCATACTAATACAAACAAAAGGGAAAGACAACTCTTGATCACAAGTATCTTGCATTCTAATGGCTGAAGACAAGTTTGAAAAAATGCTGAGACTTCTGACCAAGATGATAGGAAAAAAAAAACTAGGAACTTTCTTAAGTTCTCTTAGGTTTATCTGAGAAACAACATTAATCAAATCTCTAAACAGATTATGGACAGAATCTACAAAAGGACAGAGGGGAACAGCTTCCACTCTGTGTATCCAGGGAAAAGCTCAGAAAACCATGGCACAGGAGGCAGGGTGACACTGGGACTAGCCTAAGGTTCTCATCTTGGGGAGAGATCTACAGGGAAATTTCTTGGATTTTGAATTTGGCAGGTTGGCTGCACAAAGGGCTGACTGGAACAGCTTCAATGTGTGTGTGTCCCATACTCTCATTCAGCCAGGAAAGGGCAGTTTGACCTAGATGGCAAGTTCTGATGTTCCCAGTCAGGACATCCAAACCCAGTGATTAACTTTCTGGTGTTGAGGTAAGGACAGTCCAGAGAACAAGCTACTGAAATTGCTAGCACTAACTGCCCTGAGCCAGTAAGCAAGTCTAAAGGGTTCTTAACATCAAAGGTCTCCTAGTAGGCCCCTTTACACACACAAGAACATTGAGATAGTGCCCAGTAACAAATTTCAAAATGAGGAGTTATCTTGGAGATAAAATGGGTACTCTTTTAGAAAAGAATGGTGGAAGAGATAATACATGTGAAGCTGCAGAAGAGAAAAGAAATTGGTCTCCAGTCCAGGAAAGACTTCTTGGAAGAGCTCAAAATGGATTCTGAAATCAAATGGAAAATTGGGAAAAGAAATAGGAAGAAAAATTAAAAACCTACAACAAAAAGAGACAAAGAAACACAAATCCTGTAAAAATTGCATAAATTAAATTGAGTAAATTGGGTAAATTAAAAATAAAATTCATCAAATGGAAAAGGAGATGCAAAAGCTAACTGAAAATGATTCTTTGAAGAATAGACTGGGGTAAGTGGAAGCTAATGACTCTATTGAACACCAAGAATCATTTAAACAAACAAAAAAATGAAAAAAATATAAAATACTTCCCTGATAAAAAAAATTAAGGAGAAATAATGCAAGAGATATTAGACTACCTGAAAGCCTCTATCAAAAAACAAAGCCTGGACAGAATTTTTCAGGAAATCAACAAAAACTGCCCTGATGTCCTGGACACAGAGTACAAAATAGACATTGAACCCACCAATCACCTACTCAAAAGGATCCCAAAATGAAAATGCCAAGGAATATTGAAGCCAAATTCCAGAATTATCAGATTAAGAAGAAAATTTTGCAGGCAGGCAGAAAGAAGCAATTCAAATACTAAGGAGCCACAGTCAGAATTACACAGGACCATAACATCAACATTAAAGGATCAAAGGGCCTGAGATATGGCATTTCAGAAAGCATGAGAGCTTGGATTAAAGCCAAGAATCAACTATCCAGCAAAATTGATCATATCCTTTCAGGGGCAATGTTGACACAATATGTGACTTTCAAACTTTTCTGATGAAAACTCTAGAGTTGACAGAAAATTTGATCTTCAAATGAGAGATTCAATAGAAACATGAAAAGGTAACCAGAGGAAAATAAAATGACTGTTATTCAATAAGGTTAAACTGGTTGCATCCCTACATGGAAAGGAGATTCTCATTAGGATTGAAAATTGTATTTTAAATGAAGTATATTTAGACCATATATGAGCATAATCTGATTTTTATAGCATGATTTAAAAATAGTAAGACATTAAAAAGGGGGTATTGTAATGAGATGGGAGGAAAAGAAAAGCAGAATGGGGTAAATTAAATGCCATGAAGAGGCAAAAGTGACCTATTAAAGTAGAAGGAAGGGAATGGTTGAGAATTGCTTGAATCTTACTCTCATAGAACTTGGCTAAAAGAGAAAATAACACATTCACTCCTTTGGGTTTAGAAATTTTTCTTATGGCTTTTGGGGTAGAGTCAAGAAGGCAACAAGAAGTTAGCAGGTTCTTGGAGGTTTTTTTTTCCTATGTGCAACTAAATGAAGCTCGAAAAGCTGCAGAAAAAGAGCAAAACAAGTCCTCAACTCTAGACATCATGGAGGATCTTCAGTGGAGGTCTGTCTCTTGGGGGTAAAGGAAAAGGATAGCCCAGCTAGGAGATTGAGAAAGTCAGTGCAAAGTCCTGGTAGCAGGACAGCAGTTCAGTTCCCAGCAGCTAGGGAGCAATCCAGGCCTTAGCAGCTAGAAGGCAGTCCAGGTTCCAGCACAGAGTGCCAAACCCATAAAAAAGTCTGAACCCTGGGAACAATGGGGTAACAGACAAGACTGGGAGATGAACAGAACACTGCATAGGCAAAACTTGGACATGAAGGAGGAAGCAAACCTCTGCATAACCTGCAGCATAAGCAACACCTTTGCAAATCATAAACCAGGGAGAAAATTCCAGGCTCAGGACAAAAAAAATCTCAGGACTATAATCCCTATACCCCAGGAGCACAGCTCAAGTATCAAAATGAATCAAAAAAAAAGCAAAATGAATAATAAGAATAGAAAACTACCATTCAGTTAAAGATGATAAAAACACCATCTCAGAAAGAAAAGACAGTAACAAATTACATGCATGGGAGTCTCAAAGGATTTTATATATTGGAATCAAACCCAAAACCTTCTGGAAGAGTTTTAAAAAAATTTCTAAAATTAAAGAAGGGAGGAAGAATAAAAATGAGAAAAAGAAATGAGAGCCAACAAAATTATAAAAACTTTACTGAAGAAATCAATTCCTTTAAAAGTAAAATCATATCTCTCTGAAACCATAAATAAGCATTACATGCAACAGGGATAGGTTTGAGGCATTCCCAGTAAGATCAGGGGTGAAACAAGGATGCCCATTATCATCACTACTATTCAATATTATATTAGTAATGTTATCCTCAGCAATAAGAGAAGAAAAAGAAATTGATGTAATTAGAATAGGGAAGGAAGAAACAAAACTTTCACTCTTTACAGATGACATGATGGTATACTTAGAGAATCCCCAAAAGTCATATAAAAAACTACTAGAAATAATTATCAACTTTAGCAAAGTACCAGATCTTCAACATATATATGACTAGCAAGATACAGCAAAAAGAGCTAGAAAGAGAAATCCCATTTAAAGTAACCTGAGACAAAATAAAATATCTGGGAGTCTATCTGCCAAGGTAGACTCAAAAATTTTTGAAAGCAATTACAAAACACTTCCCACACAAATAAAATCAGATTTAAAGACCTGGGCAAACATCAACTGTTCATGGTTAGCTTGAGCTAATATAATAAAAATGACAATTCTACCAAAACTAAACTATCTTTTTAGTGCCCTACCAATCAAAATTCTAAAAAAAATCTTTAATGAGATAGAAAAAGTGGAAAATAAATTCATATGGAGAAATAAAATGTCAAGAATTTACAGGGATTCAATTTAAAAAAGTGCAAAAGAAGGTGGTTTAGCCTTACCATATCTAAAATTATATTATAAAGCCTCAGTCATCAAAACAGTCTGGTATTGGCTAAGAAATAGAGTCATGGATCAGTTGAATAGACTAGGTGCAATAGCAGAAACTGATTATAGTAATCTACTGTTTGATAAAGCCAAAGAATCCAGCTATTGGGATAAAAAACTCTCTTTGATATAAACTGTTGGGAAAATTGGAAGTTAGTATGGAAGAAACTTAGCTTAAACCAACACCTCATACCCTATACCAAGATGATGGATACATAATTTAGACACAAAAAAACAATATTATAAGCAAACTGGAAGATCAAGGAGTAGCTTACCTGTCAGATCTATGGAAAGGGAAGCAGTTTAAGACCAAGCAAGAGATGGAGAACATCACTAAAAACAAACTAGATGGTTTTGATTACATTAAATTAAAAGCTTTTGCACAGACAAAACCACTGTAATCAAGATCAAAAGAAATGTGGTAAATTGGGAAACAATTTTTGTAACTAGTATTTCTTACAAAGGACACATTTCTAAAATATACAGAGAACTGAGTCAAATTTTCAAAAAAAAACAAGCCATCTCCAAATTGACAAATAGTGGACGGATATGCAAAAGCAATTTACAGCTGAGGAAATCAAAGCAATCAATGGCCATATGAAGAATTTCTCCAAATAATTACTTATTAGAGACATGCAAATTAAAGCATCTCTGACATACCACCACACACATCTCAGACTGGCCAATATGACCAGAAAAGGCAATGATCAATATTGGAAGGATGGGGGAAATCTGGGATACTAATCCATTTTTGGTGGAGCTGTGAACCCATCCAGCCTTTCTGGTGAGCAATTTGGAATTATGCCCAAAGGGCAACAAAAATGTCCATATCCTTTGATCCAGCAATACCACTACTGAGTCTATACCCTGAAGAGATTATGAAAATGAGTTAAAAAGTCACTTATACAAAAATATTTTTAAGAGCCCTGTTTGTGGTGGCAAAAAAATGGAAATTGAATGAATGTCCTTCAATTAGGGAATGACTTAAAAAACTGTGGTTTATGTATGTCATGGAACACTATTGTTCTATTAGAAACCAGGAGATATGGGAATTCAGGGAAACCTTGAAGGATTTGCATGAACTGATGCTGAGTGAGATGAGCAGAACCAAAAAGACATTGTATATGCTAACAGCAACATGGGGGTGATGATCAACCTCAATGGACTTGCTCATCCCTTCATTGCAACAGCCAGGGACAATTTTAGTCTATCTGCAATGGAGAATATCATCTGATTCCAGAGAAAGAATTATGTTCTTTGAACAAAGATCAAAGACTATTATCTTCAAATTAGAAAAAAAATATATCATCTTATTATGTAATTTTACTATCTCATACTTTATTTTTCTTCCTTAAGGATATGATTTCTCTGTCATCACATTCAACCGAGATCAATGTATAACATGGAGACAATGTAAAGACTAACAGAATGCCTTCTGTGGAGGTGGGGGAGGGAAGCAAGAATGTGGGGAAAAACTGTAAAACTCAAAATAAATAAAATCTTGAAAAAAAAAGAAAAAATAATTAGCAAAAAAAGTAAATTTGACCAACTGAAAAAAGAATATATCTCTTCAAAAAGTAACGCAGAAAGTAAACCAACAGGAAAAGGAAAATAAGTCATTGATGAGTTAAGTTAACCACTGGAAATTGAAACACAAAAGGTAATTGAAGAAAAGAAAATCCTAAAAATTTGAATTCAAGAAATAGAAACAAATAACTCTATAAGACACCAAGATTCTATTAAATAAAACCAAAAGACTGAAGAAATTAAAGAAGCTGTAAAATACCTTTCAGGAAAAACAATAACTTGGAAAATGAATTCAGGAGAGAAAATTTACGTATTATTTTTCTACCAAAAGCCTATAGCAAAAAAAAAAGAGCCTGGATAATATTTTTCAGGATATTTTCCTGGAAAGTTATCCTAATATACTAGATCAAGAGAACAAAAGAATGCACAAAGCACCTCCAGAAGGAAACTTCAGAATAAAAACTACAAGAAATAGCAAAGCAAATTCCAGAATTCTGAATCAAAGGGAAAAATCTACTGTAAGCAGGCAAAAAGAAGCAATTTAAATAAAAAGTAAGCCCAAACAGAATTACACAGGATTTATCAGTTTCAACATTAGAGGATTGTATGGCATAGAATATGATATTTCAGAGGGCAAAAGACCTTGAATAACATCCAAGCATTAACTACCCTGCAAAATTCAGCACATTCTGTTAGGGGGAAAATGGATTTTCAATGAAATAGAGGATTTCCAACATTTTATGATATAAAGACTAGAACTGAACATAAAATACAATCTTCAAATACAAAACTAAAGAGATTCATAAATGATAAATAGAAAGGGAGAAAACTTTAGTCAAGAATATTAAGCTGTTTACATCCCTTCAAGGGAAGACAACATGTATAACTTTAAAGAATTGTATTTTTCTTAAGATGGTTAAAGGGTTGAATATAGTTGAAGGAATTGTACTTGGAGATTATGGGTATAAATGAGACATGAAGTGACGTTGATTTTAAGGGTGGCATTTTAAGGGAAATATTTATGGGGTCTATACATAATTAAATCATGAAGTGACTTTAATAGGTACTTTAGTTAAAGAGGGTTTTTACTATATTAGGGACAGAGGATGGTAGATTATTTGGAAGGACTTGATATAAATAGATCAGAAGTGATGTTTCATTAATCCAAACTTTAGTTTTCAAGGGTGGGCAGCAAATTGGTACAGTAGATAAAGCCCTGACCTTAGAGTCAGGAGGACAGGAGTTTGAATCCAGTCTCAGATGCTTGACTCTTACTAGTTGTGTGACCTTGGCCAAGTCATTTAATCCTGATTACATCACATCCAAGGTCATCCCTAGTCATCCTCATTCCAATATAGCCACTGCACCCAGATGATGCTGGAGGAGAAAGTGAGGCTGGAGATTTAGTACAGACTCATCTCACTCAGAAATGCTTCATGTGCTTGCCATGACATCACCACCCTGATGTCATGATCTCCTTCCAAAATGAAGGCAAATATTATTATTATTAGTTAACAAGGATAACAGTGTTTTGTTTGGAGTATTAAAGGCACAGAGAGACAAAGTGTATCTGATAATTTGGTTGGCATGGTAGTAGAGATAGGAGAGTGTCCTTAAAGAGCCTAGACATGAAAAGATCATAAAGTAATTTTGCTTTGCTTAATACTCTGTCTACAATTGGAGTTAGTATGCTTTTTGGGGTGGGGAGGTTTAAATATTTCATGAAATGATTTGATTTTACAAGATACTTTGGTTCATGAATACTATTGTTCTATAAAGAAACAATGCATGGATGGATGTTAAAGGAGGGCAGAAAGAATTAGACAAATTGATGCTAAGCTGAGGGAGCAGAGCCAAGAAAACATTGTATACATTAACAACATTAGGAGATGACCAGCTATGACAGATGCCGCTTCTCTCTGCAGTTCAGAAATTTAAGACAACCTTGGGAAACCCATTATGCACATTGCCATTCATGCCAGAAAGAGAAAATAGTCTATGGAATCTGAATGGACACTAAGTTCAATTTTTCAAAAATTGTTTTTTTGTTTTCCCTTCCTATCTCATAGCTTTCTTTCTTTTCCCTTAGTTCTAATTCCTCAGACCAAAAATAACTAATATTTAAACATGCTAAATACAAATGTACATTTTCAATTTTATGAAACTGTCCACTGCTGAGGGGAGGGGGGTGGGAAAGGAGTATGATAGCAAAATTTGCAACATGTAAATATGCAAATGGATGAATTTTGAAAAAAGTTTTATAACTTGCAATTTGAATGGTAAAATAAAAAAGAAAGAGGGGAAGAAAAGGGAGAGTGACTGATGGGGGGGCAGATTGAGGCAGACTATCCAAAAACCAAGCAATGGTGAGGAGGGATAGTGTGAAATGAGAAAGAAAAGTCCAAATAGAGGGGAGATAGAATGGAGGGTAAAAAAGAGTTAGTAATCATATATAAATGTTAATGGGATACATTATACATATTATTATACAATACACTATTTGAAACAATTAGCAACCTTAGCAACATTGCAGGATATAAAATAAACCCACAAAAATCCTAGGCATTCATACATACAAACATATATATATATATATATATATATATATATATATTACTGATACTGAATGTAGCTTTTTTTGTGGTAGCATAGAAACACACTCTAAGATGATGTCTACCATTTAAGGGATTGTTGAACAAAAATAATAATAATAATAATGTACTGGAAAAGTATGGTACTCCAGGAAATAATGAAGGATTTAAAGAAATCTAGAAAGATTAATACTAAATGAAAAATAACAAATTGAAAAAAATCAGGAAACTAATTTATATAATAACACATCATTGCAAGGTAAAGACCTTTCAAAATCTTTAGATAGTTAATGAAACTAATGAACAAAAATCATTCCAGTGAATTAATAATAAAGTATACTACCTATCTGCTGACAGAAAAATGATGGTGTTAAAGGGCAAAATGAGTGGCGGCTAGGTGGCATAGTGGATAGAGCATCAGTTCTGGAGTCAAGAGTAATTACCTAGTTGTATGGCCTTGGGCAAGCCACTTGATCCCACTGCCTTGCAAAAAATCTAAAAAAATAAAGAAAAATAAAGTGCAAAATAAGACTTTTTTGATAAGGTCAATTTTTTGTGGGAATATGTATATTTGTTACAGTGATTTTTAGTTTCCTTTTCTTAATAAGATAGAAGGAAAAGAAAATATATTTTTGTTAATTGAAATAAATTCTCTGATTTTTTTTTAGTTTTTTTAGTTTAGATACATATTTTGGACATAAAAATACATCATAGGGAAGTTTAATCAGTGTCATGACTGGATGCCAAAATATCAAAAAAAAAAAAAAAACAAAAGGAGAGTGAGAGAGCAGTCAAAGACTAGGAGAGTATAGCATCAAAAAAGAAGCTCCAGGTGACTTGAAAAAGGATATGATATTAGGTAATTAGTTGCTATTACTAGGAGCATCTGTTAGGCATGGGTAAAGGTTTAAAAATTCAGGACAGTGTGGAAACTAGGAATTCAGTTTTTAAGTAGTGAAGGAAACCTAAGTTATAATAGATGCTGGTAATGAGTGAGGATGATTCTAAAACAAAATTTCCTTTTTTCAATTTGTTATTTGCATCAGCATTATTCCTTGGAGCAAAGAATTTAAATCCTGAGTGTTTTTGTTTTGTTTTGTTTTAGTAAACCTAGCACATGGAACAGAATTAATAATGATCAACACTTTACTATCCAAGGTTCTATTAAATAAACACTAAAAGTGTCTGTGATGGACTTGGCCTATTTTCCACAATTAAAAATAGCATTAATATTTGCTCTTGCTTCTTCTAATAGCTGGCATTTATCTAGCACTTTATACCTTACATTTGATTTGATTCTCACAACAAACCTGTGAAGTATGGGCTAATATTAGTCCCATTTTGCAAATGAAGAGACTAAGGTTGAGAAAGGTTAAATGACTTCTCAGGGATACACAGCCAATGACTGTGTGTGGCAAAATTTAAACTCAGATCTTCTTGATAACTAGTCTAGTATTTATCCACTGAACCATCTGGGTCCCTATAGCTATATTCCATTTGGTAAGCAAGAAGGCTATGATCAAAAACTTACCAAGAAATCTCACTTTGTGACTATTTTCAGATAAGAAAGTTAAAAATATGACCATTGTACTTCTATGTTAGTTGTTGATTTTGATCTTGCAGTTGTCATACTATAAATGCCATTGTCAAAAAATATGTAATGGCAAGGATTAATGTTAAAAGCATACTAGTCTTTAAAAGAGAACTGGAGGCAGGAGGAAAGGGAATGATTTAGCCATCACAATTTTATTTCTGGAATAACCTGGAAAAATTATAAAACGTCTCACTCGTAGTTATTTTTCTCATTTCCCTAGGTAATTTGAGCACTAAAACATTTTCCTTAATATGATTTCAATTTTGCCTCCAATTGACTGATTCCATTCTAACTTCATCGTATTCCAGTTATTTATCTTCCTAACAATTTTCAAGAAATTTTGTATATTTAAAAAGTTGAGAATGAAATTTTAAAAATTAAATTTGAATTTCCTCTGGATTACAAACTTTAGTGAGCTAGGAATGAGAGTACCACACACATATAAATGACTCCTGAGCACTAACTGGAAATCCTTTGAATCTTCTTAGTATTCCTTTATAGAAATAAAATGTATTACATCTATTGAGCATTTGAGGGTACTCCACTTGCCTAAGAGAAATTAATGTAGCTCCCAGAATTAAAAACACACATTCATGGGTAGCTTACATATTCAAAACACTTCCATGAATCTGCTTACTCCAGCAAATTTTGCTAGCAGCAGATAAATACCAGGTGGATATTCTTATCCCTTGAGAATTTAAGACAATGAAGAAACCTGATCATCAGTCCAGTAGCCAGGAATAGTCTACTACAATTGTTCATTTAAGTAGAATACACTGCTCCCTTCAAATGATTGAATGTTTCTTATCTATTTACAGATTGTCAGTTTCAGATAGAAAAACAAATCACTTCTTAGTCTTGAAGAAGATAATTCCTAAGAAACCAGCCTGAGGTATAAGATCCAGTATACATTCTTGGGTTTCATACTTTGTATTTTCATAAATATTTTATTTGTTTTCCAATTATATACAATGGTTGTTTCTATCATCCATTATTTTACAAGATTTTGAGTTTTACATTTTTTTTCCTCTCTACCCCCCCCACAGAAGGCAGTCTGAAATAGTTTGCTTCCATGATATGCATAGAATGTGTTAAATACTTTCAAAGAAGGATTGGATTCCTGTTTTTTCCAGGGACAGTGCAAAATCAACATTCTCCCATGTGAATTTTCCAAATAATTTCATTTCTTAGTGTTTTCTTCCTTCTTTAATAGCCAAACTCATTTAGCCTTATTAGGGACTTCCTTATTTTATGCAGTATATTCCTTTTGGAATATACATATTGCATTTGTCTCTTAAATAACTTAAATCCTTAAAATCTATCATGTCATATATTCTCTATTTTTCAAAATGACTAGTATGGTATTGAAAAAGAGTAGGTCTTCAATAAATTCTGGAGCAGTTAGTAAATTTAATTGCATTGAATTATGAATTTTAATTTAAGAACAAAGATGGTTTCTGTGTGATGAATATTTGTCAAAAGCAACATTTTTCCCCTGAGGCTAATTCCAGAAAAGCTTGTTATCTTATTTTCCCCCACCTATGTTAAGCTTCATTTTGGGTCAAACTGTTACTCTTTCATTTGTTTTGTTTTGCTTTTTCTTAAAACTATTTGTGTCCAGTGAGACAGCCTCTGGGGCAGGAGGGTTAAATGAAAACATAGTCTCTTTCAATGATACCTTGGACTCCAGCAGAAATGACACTATATCCTGTGGCAATAAAGTGAAATCTATTCCCAGACCTGTTTGACAGACACTGTCAGGTGTCAAACATTACCAGCTCACAAAAAAATTCAGCTATCTCCCCCCCAAATTCTGATGTAAATTTATATCATATTATATTTTGATAGAGGCAAAAGTCCTTTTATCTATATTATGTATGGATTGCAGAAATACTAAGATGGCCTATTCTGCAAAAGAAGATGGGAAACTTTCTAGTCATGATTGTTGTTTTCTTTCTTCCTGATTTTCATCCAGAGAATTACCAGTATACAACAGGAAATAATATTAAAATAAAGGTAGCATTTGTTGTTCATTCATCTATCCATGTAGGATTCTTCATGACTCCATGTTCCATATTGTCCATTGAGTAATCCTGGCAAAGATGCTGGAGTGATTTGTCATTTTCTTCTCCAATATATTAAGACAGACATTAAATGACCTGTCCAGGAGGTGGCTAGGTGGCGCAGTGGATAGAGCACTGGCCCTGGAGTCAGGAGTACCTGAATTCAAATCCGGCCTCAGAGATTTAATAATTACCTAGCTTTGTGGCCTTGGGCAAGCCACTTAACACCATTGCCTTGCAAAAAAACTAAAAAAAAAAAATAATAACCTTCCCAGAGTCGCACAAATAGTCAGTATCTGTGTCTACATTTGAACTCAAATCTTTGTGAATCAAGGTCAAGTTATTCAGATGCCCCCTATATCATAAAATAAATATTTTGTTTTTAAGTCTTAAATATTTGTTCTTGATGCTGTGTGAAGTAAGCAGATTCAGAAGAACATATTATACATTGATAACAACATTGTGTGATGATCAACTTTGTTGGACTTGATCATCTCAGCAGTGCAAAATCAAAGAAAATTTTTTTTTTCTTTTACATTTTTGCAAGACAATTGAGTTATGTGGCTTGTCCAAGGCCATACAACTAGGTAATTATTGAGTGTCTAAGGTAGTCTGGACTCCTGGGCCCAGTGCTCTATCTACTGAGTCACCTAGCAACTCCCAAAGAAAATTCTTAAGGACTTGTGATTCCATCCACATCTAGAGAAGGAACTTTAGAGTAGGAATACAGACCAAAGTTTACTGTTTTCAATTTTAAAAAATTGTTTTATATTTTATGCTTTATTCCCACACATTTTTTCTTTTTTTAATTTTTCTGTCACAACATGACTGATATGGAAATATGTTTAACATAGTTATATGTGAATATCTTAAATTAGATTGTGCTCTGTAGGGGATATAAGAGAGAGAGAAGGAAGGAAGGGAGAAAAATGTGAAACTCAAAACCTTACAAAAATAATTATTGAAAATTATCTTCACATGCTTTTGGCAAAATAAATAATTTAAAAATGTGATCTCACTACTGTTCTCATGTCTCTGTATTGAACAACAAAACAAAACAAATAAAAAACAAACCATGACAAATAAATTACTTAATACATAGCTTCATAACCTCTGCATTGCAAATCCCATATTGGCCATGTCTGTAAAGGTCCAAAAGGTAACCATATTTATAAACTTTCAAAGTTTAAATTTACAATGTTTCCTATATATTAGAGTTTAAGTTACAAAGCAAAACAAATTTTAAAAAATGATATTTCAGTTTCTCATTTTACCTTCCCCTTTGCCTTCTTCCACTTTTCAGCTTTTGGTGTGTCTGTGTCTTCCCCCTTTAAATTGTTATCTCTTGGAGAGCAAGGACTATCTTTTGGGGGGTTTTTATTTCTTCCATCTTGTGATAATTGGCATAGAAATTAGTAGTTGCTTAATAAATGTTTATTGACTGACTCAATCATGATATTCAATGGTCACTAATTTAGCTCATTTCCTCATATTCACATCTGAAAAAATTCAAATTGTGACAAAAAAGATAAAGTTTAAAGTCAATGTATATGGTAGACCTAATTATCTATGATCCCTTTAGACAATAGTTCTCCAGTGCCCACACCTGGGTACAGCATTTTAAAAGTATCATTATTCTAAAGCACTATGCAACTTGGCTCCACTTTCTGCTCTTATTCATTAAAAATCCAGGGTCTATCCATTATCCTCAATATCAAATAAGATATCTTCTATTTGCCATGTGACCTTCAGAACCTAGCAAGTTTGAGGTTTCTTACAATTATTTCCCTTTCATGAATTTTATCACCCATCTATATTGCTCTATCTGTTCTTATATATTATAATCCATCTCCCACACTGAATTTATATTGGCTATGCCCTGGGTGGCTAGGTGGTGCAGTGAATAGATCACTAGCCCTGGAGTCAGGAGTACCTGGGTTCAAATCTGGTCTCAGACACTTAATAATTACCTACCTGTGTGGCCTTGGACAAGCCACTATTTGCCTTGCAGAAACCTAAAAATAATACTAATATATTTGCTCTGCTTAGGCATAGAATGCACCTTCTAATCTCCATCTCCTAGTTTCCTTCATAATTCACTTTAAGAGTCAAGATGAGGGGCAGCTAGGTGGTGTAGTGGATAAAGTACCGGCCTTGGAGTCAGGAGTACCTGGGTTCAAATACTTTCTCAAATACTTAATAATTACCTAGCTGTGTGGCCTTGGGCAAGCTACTTAACTCCATTTGCCTTGCCAAAAAAAAAAAAAAAACCTAAAAAAAAGAAGAGTCAAGATGATAAAGAAAACAGTCAACTGAGCTCTCCCAATATTCCTTTATAAATAACTTTAATATAATTCCTCACTTTGAATCCTAGAGAGGTATAACTAACAAAAAGTTGGAGTGAATCATTCTTCTAGCTCAAGGAAATTTAGGAGTTTGGCAAGAGAGATCTATGGCATGGGGGGAAAGGGGAGGAGACTAGCTTGGAGATCATTTGGATAAACCACTGATGATGAGACTAATTGATTGTGAAAGAATCAGCAGCAACTTTAGGAGTCCTCGAGCATATGATGGGAAGGGGAACTGACAAAATGTCTGAAAGAAATTAACTTGGACCTCTGTGCAAATGCTGGACATAGGAGCAGATAACGTTTGAAAATCTATTTCCTGGATTCAGTTATGGGTTCAAAGGAAAGAGTAGAACTTTCAGTAAAAAGAAGGAGCAGGATCTCAGGGAGCAGCATCATTTCCAGTCCAAGGGGCAGGGGACCTGAAGAGTAATATTAATTACAGTCCTGAGGGATCAGGGTTTCTTGGCCAAAAACCAGACTGCAGACCAAGAAACCAATGACTACAGAATTTCTTGGATATTATCAGCTTGGAAGTACCAAAACAGTCCAAACACTGAGAATTGTCTCTGAAATACATATTGTGTAGGAAGATGACAGTGTGGGGGAGAAAATTCAAAGGTCTCCAAATATTCCTCAGCAAACAAGACACTTCAAAGTTAACACAGAGAGGCAAAAAAAAAAATTAAACTTGGTATAAAGAACTTGAGGAAAACCTAAAGAAAGAATAAACCTAGGGCAGAAGTTTCAACTCCACTGAAGCAGTAAGCTGAGTAAAGAAATAGCTTTGGTCTCAGGAGCTTTCACCTCACAGATAATGTGGGGAGTCTAAAGATGGAAGACAGAAAGACTGAGGCATCTCAGGAAGCTCAGAACAGTACTAACTAGATTCTGTATTAGATTGCACCTATAGGCAAGAAGGAGTGAGCACACATCTACTGACTATGGACACTTGAAGAGAGGATTCCCTGATTTTCATTCTAGGGCAATGAGAATTGCTGAAGTTTTCAGCTACAGAAGAAATGACAAAGAAAGAGAATATTTGCAGTCAACAGTGCTCTGAACCCTATCACTGGCTTAAGGGTGGAGAGGAGTGCCAGAGGGTTGGACTGACAGAGAGAGAACTCAGAATATAACAACAAGAAAAACCTTAGACTTTAGATACAACTTGGATTAGAACTTGGTTGCAATTAATAATCAGGTTAAAATAAAGAAAGTAAAAATGAGTAAGAAAAGGAGAAAATATGCAAACATAGATAGTTACTATGGGGATAGAGAGGATTTGGGCTCATATTTGGAGCAAGATAGTGAAGCTAGGGGTGGCTAGGTGGCATAGTTTGATAAAGCACTGGCCTTGGAGTCCGGAGTACCTGGGTTCAAATCCTGTCTCATACACTTAATAATTACCTAGCTGTGTGGCCTTGGGCAAACCATTTAAGTCCATTTGCATTGCAAAAACCTAAAAAAAAAAGATAATGAAGCTAAATAGGTGACTATTACTTGAAAAAGAAATGGCAAATAGTCACAAGAAAAAAAGGAATTCTTGGAAAAGGCATAAAAACATTTCAAAAATCAAATAAAGACTGTCAAGAGGAGTGACTAGGGAAGGGAGGGAGAGGGAAAAAAATGAAGAATTCAAAGACCTTACCACAAAAATGAGTGTTGAATATTTATATGTGGTTGAAAATTTTATATATTTATATGTAGTCAGAATATTTATGGATTTGTATGCAGATGGAAAAATAAAGAGGTAACCTTATCTTTTAAAAAAAGAATCTAATAAAGAGTGAGGAAAAATTAGGGGAAAATAAAGGCTATCTAAGAAAATCAAGAATATTATGAAAAGTGAAGCAATTAGAGAAAAAGAAGCAAGACCATAAGGAAAAGTAATTTTTTTTAAAATTAGAATTGGACAAGGGGAAGATAATGACATTATAAGACAGCAAGAAATAATAAGACATATTAAAAAGTAGAGGAGACTCTGAAAGAACAGATCAAGAAGAGATAATCTAAGAATTGTTGAACTACTTGAAAGTTAATATAAGAAGTGAATCTTGATAAAATATTAGAAGAAATTATTAAGGAAATTGCTTTGAACTTGCAAAACAAGAATATAAAATAGAAATAAAAAAATTCACTGATCATCATCTGAAAGACATTCCAAGATGAAGAAATTCCAGGATTTACTTAGAGGAATAACATGGTCAACTTGTAAAGCACCCAGGTTAAGGAGAAAATGTTGTAAGCAAGACACACAAAAAATTCCATGGAGTTAAAATCAGAACTATACAAGACCTAAAATATTGCATAAAATAAGATCATAGGCCTTGGAACATTATGTTTTGAAAAGCAAAAGACCTGGGGTTGCCACAAAAAAAGCAATTTACCCAACAATTAGTATAATCCTGATGAGAATAAATGGATATTAAATGAACTGAATTTTAAGTATTTGTGGCAAAAAGACCAAAACTTGATGGCAAATTCAACATATGGGATCAAGAACAAATATAAGACCAATTTTATAATAAAACACCAATTTTAAAGAACTCAATAATGCTAAACTACTTACTTCTTATATATGAAAAATCTTATCAGTTTTCTTAAGATGGGATTTATTACTTGATTAGTTCAGATGAAAGGTTGGAGCTGAGCTAAATATGATGTGTTGATGTTTTAAAAAAAGAAATTTGTAGGAAAAAGTAAAAATTTTTAAAAAGATGATATATCATAAAATGAGATGTGAATGGAAGAACTGATCTAAAGAAACAGGTGGGTAAGAAGGTCTTCTCACGCTAGAACATTATTCTCATTATTTCTGTAGTGAAGAGAGAACCTCATGTGCACCTAGAAATTTATAAAAATCTTCTGAATTTATAAAGAAAAAAAGAAGGCAGAGGATTAAGATGCAGGAAGGATTTTAAAAAAAGATATATTCATTAAGATTTAGGAGGGCAACAGAAGATGAGATTGAAATGATTCTTTAAAACTGTATGGATAAAGGAGGTAGTGGTAAAAAGTAAACTAGATGTGGGAAGAGAGATAGTATAGAAAGAATGAGGAAATTCAAAAAGAAAACAGGATAGAGGGAAATAAAAATTATATAACTTAGAATGTGAAGGGAGTGAATTCATTCATAAAAAAAACAGCAGAATGTGTGGGAAAAAATAATAGCCAATTGTTTATCAATTTTATTTCTTTTTTCTTGAAACTAACTTCCAATTTCATCTATTAAGTCGATGGGTTTTCTCCTACTTTGGTCTTCTCTTTCTCTGTTTTTGAATTAAGCATTTATAGATATGAATTTCCTTTTGATTATTTTTTCTGTATCCCATAGATTTCAAATATTATCTCAGTATTGTCTTTCCCTTTAATGATACTATTACCTATTTCTATGATTTGTTACTTTACCTATTCATTCTTTGATATTAAATTTTTTCACATCATTTTAGTTTTTATTCAATATTTGTGTTATTCCTATGGAGTAATTGTAATGCATTTTGTTCTAAAAAGGAATAATTTAATAATTCTCTTTTCTGCTCTTAATTATAAAACTACTTATACCCTAATATGTCAATCTCTATAAAGATACCTTGTATCATTGTATATTCCTTTCTTAAAATATTCACTTCTGTCTATATAACTATTATATCTAGTTTATTTAAAATTCTATTCACTTCGTTGGTTTCTTATTTTTTTCTGCATTTATTTAATGCTGATGGGGAAGGCTATTATTTTTTTCACAATGTAGTGCAAAACAAATCACTAATATTAAAAATGAAAAAGGTAAACACACTACCATGGAGGATAAAATCAAAGCAATCATAAGCAATTATTTTGTACAAGCATATAAAAATATATTTAACTATTTAGAAAAAATGGAGGAATATTTTAAAAAGCATAAACTACCTAGATTATCAGAAAAGGAAAACAAATATCTAAATAAACATATTTTAGGAAAAGATATTGAAAAAACCAGACATATATATGGTTTGTGTGTGTGTGTGTGTGTGTGTGTGTGTATGTATGTATATGGAAAAAAATCACCAAAAGCAGATAGATTTATAAAGGACTTTTATCAAACATAGAATGATCAATTAAATAATAAATTATTTGAAATATTAGGCAAAGAAGAGATCCTATCAATTCCTTTTATGAAAAAAATCTTTTATTAAAAGCTATAGCAAGAAAAAAAACCAACGTATAGATCAAATCTTTAATGAATGCAGATGCAAAAATAGCTAGGAGATTGCAACAATATTTACAAAAATTGTGCATGTGATATACCAGATATGGAGGGATGGCTTACTATTTGGAGAACTATTAACATAATTTATTGTTTCAATAATAAAAGCAAAAAAAGTCAATGTTTATATAAATACAAGTAGAAAATCTTTTGAAATTGTACAATTCTCATTTATATTAAAACACTTGTAAGTGTAAGTTTAAATGAATTTTTCCTTAAATTGATAAAAATATTCACCTAAAATCATCAACAAGGACTATTGAAAAATGATGAGATCAAGAGTGAAAGAAGGATGTCTATTGTCACCATTAATAGATTAAAAAAAAAAAAAGTAAGAAGAACCAGAATGGACAATGAGATAATAAAACTATTTTGACAGATTTGACTATTTTCCCAGACCTCTCAACCTAGGCATTACCAAGGATAATTGGGAAGGTCAGCATTAATACTCAGCCACGCAGGAGTGAGAGCAGATCCCAGTTCAACACAGGACTCAGCATCCACCAGGGTACCAGGAGCAGACATGGGGAACCACTCAGCAGCTGTTTCCAGAGTGCTCAGTTAATGGAAGGTAAAAGGGTCAAAGGAGATTGCTGAGGTCTCTTTGTTATTCCTGAGACAGGACTCTGTTGCTTCCCCTATAATCAGATCAGGGTTACAGCCTGGGACCTCAGTGACAGAAAAAGGAGAAGCAGCAAAACAGAGCTCACTGCCTGCAGTAGAGCAAGAATCCTCACAGTTCCAAGATAGAGGGGAGTGCTTGTGATCATCCATAGACTAGAACACAGGCAGGAGAAAAGTCATACTTCTCATAAGACCTAGGAGGAATTAAGAATTTGCAAGTCCCTGGGTCCCTGAAACAGCTGTAAAAATCCTCACAAATTTGGTACAGATTTCTGGTCAAGATGGCAGAAAGAAGACAGACACTGTGATAGGTGCTCTCTCTTTCCCCTCCCAAATAACAAGAGAGAAACCTCTAAACAGAAATTTAATCAACAAAACCCAGGAAGAAAAGCTAGGAGAACACCTATGAACAGAGGGGGCCATGGATGAACCAGGAGACAAGAGCAGAGAATCAGCTGGGGAACAGCAGCTGGGGGAAGACAGAGGGCCAGCCTCAGCCATAGAGACTTTGGTGAGTGGCAGGTGTGAGATTGTGAGATCAAACTTTACCTTCAGAGTAGTCTTTGACGGGGAGGGGGAGGGGAGCTACAGGAGGGTGAGTACCAGCATAGAGTCTCACATGCCTGGAGAATAAGCAGCTGGGCCAGGGATAGAGAGCCATACTTTCTGTAACAACCCCACCCACTCAGGGCAACAGAGTTCACTCAACAGAAAGAGATTAACTCCCTCCCCCAGGGCCAAGCACAGCATTCAAGGTCAACTCAGACACTTCTGCTGAGGACCTCACTACAGAAAAAACAACCAGCACCCCTACTGGCTGGGCCATGGAATTATTAAGCTAAGTGAACAAAGCAAGTAGGATCTTCAAAAGCAAACCTCTGAGAGCCAGCTCCCCCTCCCAAACACAAGATTAAAAAAGGCCAGAGAAAAGGGGGGGCCCAAGGTTTTGCTGATGAGGTATTTTACATTTTCTTCTATTTTTTTCTATTTTTTGGTTTTGTTTAACAGACTCTTGCTGACTTCTGAAGTCATTAGTTTCCACAGACTCCGTTCTTTTTTTTTAGAGAACAGTGCTCTTCCTTTACCTTTTGCAACTCCTTTTCCAATTGGTCAATTCTATTTTTGAAAGAGTTTTCCATTTGACCAATTGAGGTTTTGAGAGAATTATTTTTATTTTGCATTTATTAAATTGTATTTTCCAGTGATTTGTTTTCTTTTGCAAGGTGTTAATTTTCTCTCCTAAATTTTCCAATTGATTTTTAAACTCCCTCCTTATTTCTTCAAAGAAGTCTTTCTGTGCTGGAGAGCAGGTCATATTCTCCTCAAAGGTTCTAGGTCTTTCTAAGTTACTGTCTTTTCCTTCCAAGCATTTTTCTATGGACCCTCATTTGTGCTGATCTTTCTTCATTAACCTAATAACTTGTGTTAGGGAGGGACTGGTTCATAGAGGTTTGGTGTTGGGGTGCCTAGAGCTTTTACTCACTGAGTGTAATGTCTCCAGTTCGCCAGTAAGGGGTGTTGGTTACTTTCTCTGGAGTGCCTGTGACCTTGATTGAGGCCCTCTCACTTGGCCTAGAGGGAGTGGTTGAAGCTGTTAAATATGGTTGTCTTTAATCTATAGTGAGCT